>NW_010420218.1:20127-31368 GCF_000710305.1 Buceros rhinoceros silvestris
TCGAACTGCAGGGCTTGTGTAACCTTCATCCCAGTGACTCCCTGGGCCACTTCCACCACATAGAGCTGCTGTTAAACAGCAGTGTCAGCATAGCAGCAGAACTTCAATACATTTAAAAGAACTAAAGATTAATTATTCCCCGAGATATACCCAGAGCAACAAAAATGATGTGTGCATATCCAAGTGTAGAACTGGTCTCATCATTTGTTAGCATAAGATTTATTCTCACAATATAGGCACACAAGTTGGCACAGCATCAAAGTATTAACTCCGGATCCCAAAGTGCTCCCACAGATATACGGTATGTTTCCCGCAGTGAGTTAGAGTGCCAGATAATTCCACGGAGCCCCAGCAGTAATTAAGCAAAGTCAATAGGCAAATTATAATTGAGAAAACAGCTTTCTATATCTTATTTGGACTTAAGGTTTTGTCGTTTTAAACGTACCTGTTGTGAATACCACTGCTAACTATTACTTAGCAATGGATAACAATAAAAACCTCTCAGACTGAGCATTTATTTCTATTGACAGAACAGAAATTGTGGAGATGTTACTTCATGCATATGTTTTCCTCCATTTGGCTGGGTTTTCCTAGCCATAGTGCCACCTGGATGAAGTATCTCATTCTTGAGGAAATAAAATATTGCATTTATTGATCATAATAGATGTATCTTTTAGAAATTGAGGAGCATGATTTTCCAGTTTTTATATTTATGTACATTTATAAAATCTTCTCTGAGCCTTCTCCAAGCTGAACAGTTCCAGTTCTATTATTGTTTCCTCATGGGAGAGGCTCAAGACCTTTTGTCTTCTTAGTGATTTTTCACTGAACTCCACTAGCTCCATATGTAGTAGCACCATGACTTAAACTTTTGCCTGCCCTCAGAATCCTCATATCTTTGAAGAAAACCCCAACAAACAAAAAAGAATAACTACTGTCATTAGTGTTCAGATAGCAACCAGAGAATCAGTCCTTTTGGGGTCCTCAGTGAGAGCTGTGCTACAGAACAGTATGACTTCTCAAGGAAATATCGTATTCCCGTACCTTTATGTTCGTAGGTACACGACCATGCAATCTATTTACTTGCAAGGAGAGTTCTGTGGCAACACATGCTCTAAAAATTCTTTGTAGCCCCTTACTTAAAAAATGGAAAGCTGAAAATAGCTTTAAGTCGGGAGAAAGGAAACCTGCAATTCCTCAGGCATTCTGAACAATCGTATGAGCTGTAATTGAAAACTCCCTCATGCAATGTGACCTTGTTTGAATTAATTGGTTTTGGAATTAGTTCAGTAAATGTGGAATTCTCTGAAGTTTACTTGTTGCCAAGCAGAGCCCTACTGGCTGAGAACAGCAAAATGGACAAAAGACAATTCCTTACTTTTTTTTCTTTTCAGTGGACTCTTCAGTAAGCGTGAGTTTAGTAGAGCTACCTACTACGAATTAGATAAGAGAAGGTGCATATATCACTGATCTGACAGGTTTGCATTATGCTACATTTCCTAGAAGAATGAAGTCATTTTAATGCAGTGTAGTGTCTACTTAAGGCTAGTAATGATGTCCTCTGAAATCAGCATTGCTTCATGATAAGTTTTTCTCAAGACTGGCTGGAAATCCCTGAAGCGGAAGAAGGGATCACGGACTGACACTTAACATAGGACAGAAATCCAGGATGCCTTTTTGTACCATGGTCCAATCCTCACTGTGTTGAAATCCATAGCTAGGTGGATTTTTTTAGTCATTAATCCATTCATCAAAAAATAAAGTTGCAGCCAAAAAAACTTGGGTTAGAGGAAAATGTAAAGTAGATTTAAGAAACTGAAGATGATGGTGCCTTTTATTCATCAACCTAAAAAGAACCTTAAGGTTTTTGTTAGAACCTTAAGTTCTAAGAACTTAACTGAGGCCACTCAGTCAGTGCTTGCTGCTGGAGACAGATTTTGTACTCCTGACTGGAGTGCGTCAGTTTCTCCTTATAAGATATTTAGTCTTTTCTGCTTGAGCTGTTTCAATTTGCATATAAAAGCAATGTTCACTGAGCAGATATCCCACCTGATGGGTGAGCAGCAGGTTAGAGCAGCAGTGTCTCTCTCAACAGAGGTGAGAGTGTTTTATACAACGTGTAATAACGCCATCAGGAAAAACAGTGTGTCCCCCACATCTGAACAGACGATAACATCACTCCTACCTTTGGTATCATTGCAATCCAGTAAGTATTTCTGCATTCATGGTAAAACCAAAGAGCACCAGCAGGAAAAAAAGCTGTGAGGATACATCCTGAAATATTCTATAACATATGGAATGAGTCATATACAGGACTCACCCTACATATAGGGCATGTCACAAAAATAAGTTGACCTTCTCAGGCAAAGGGGAAACAAGGGAGATAGTGGTTCATATCTTCCAGACCTCCTTGTTGGTTATGTTTTCATAGCGCAATCCAGTGTTGAACCTGGGTATTTGAGTTATTTTCCAGTAAGAGAATCTAGGTATTGTGGATGTGATAACATGTTATCTGCTCCCAGCCTGGTGCACTGTTTCCCACAAGACTATACAGCCTGCAATTCCTCAGGCATTCTGAGGATACATACAGCCAGGGATTACTATGCCCTGAGATGGTGGTGACACTGCCCCGATACCTCAGGTAGCTGGTGTACCTCCCCACTGTACTCTGCCACGCTACCTAGAGGTTACTATGAAGGAGACTTCCAATCTGACAGCGTAGCATTTATGTGTGCAGATACACTTAGACAATAGGGAACCAAGCTGGTACTACCTGGAAAAGTGACCCAGATTTTATGAACTCTTTCTGAGAAGTGAAGCACTGCTTGCGAGAGTTGCAAAGATGTAAGACAGTAGTAGTTAGGATGACTACTGCACTCTGTGACTTCCCATTCAGGAAATTACATGTTGTCAGTGATGGAGGAACAAGGTGGGAGGCAGCAGCAGCTGGAGCTGTATTTTCTCAGCTGTACGTCTGACAGCTGAGACTGGATACAGTTCAGAGACAGAAAGCATACGCTGTCATTCAGAGCTTTTAACATGAAGTACTTTTTTACTGGGTTCATTATCTCTTTGCAAAATGAAACAAGGTGGCTAGAAATGCACTAACCACAGTGAATTATGAGTCTTAGCAGGGGTCACACAGAGTCCAGGTCTAGCTTACAGTGTGCCAGCAATGCTGGCTGCCTCCTCTGCATTGTTACTTGTCTCATTTGTTTACACCTGGGGCAACAGGTAGTGCTCTATGTCTTCTCACACAGTCTCCGTCACAGGTGGAGAAGTCTAGTTCCTCAAATAATTAAGCTTTGTGGGCCCATGCAAAAAGTGTGTTCATCAGTAACATAGATAAATTACCACTGTAGCATCAGCCTTTCTTTGGAAAGCCTTATACATTTAAGAAGAACTAGTTACTGGTAGTTCATTTTCCATCTATTAGAAAACTCTGTTAACAGAGTCCATTAATAATGTCCCACATAATATCCATCACAGTTGCCACGCTCCCACTTTCTAGAAGTTGTTAATGCATCTAGAACAGTTTAGGAAACTGCATGCTTTAAATATCTATTCCATATTTTGTAAGGTAATCGAATTCCTCTATAATTTTTTATTTCAGATTTACATTTTTAGTTACATAAATTTTTAGTTAAGCTTGTGTTAGGATTCAATTGCTTTGCAACATTGATATGTGTCAGTCATGACCTATATCACTAAAATGTCAAGTAATAATCAAATTGCAATGCCTGTTAATTTTCTAAGAAATTGCTTTAGTTTCTTTGCCAAGAATAGTCTGTTACATCAGAAGCAAAAAAAAAAAAAGGAATTAATTTAATGTAATTTTTCTAAGAATTCAAAAGATGGAAGTGAGGGATGAAGTGAAACTTTGACCTTTTTGACCCTTCTTTGAACGAAGCTCATAAAAATGTCATATATCTGCCAATGCCATTTTCACATTTCAGGCAACTGTTTCTTTTACGATTTTTCAGAAAGGGCTGGAGAAACAAGATTTTTTAAATTATTATTATTTAGTAATGATGGAAAATGAAGCATCTCCCTCCAAATTAACAGAGGCTGAAGAGAGAAATATGGAGTATTCTAATTCAGTACCTGCAGTCAGACACCAAACCAGATATTTAGTTTTATCTTTTGCCATGGAAGGATTCTTCAAAATAATCACACAGTACTATGTGACAAAGATGAAAATTAGTCTCAGGAACAGCAATAAAATCTCATTTTATATCATGATACCATCTTTATTAAACAAATGACAGAAACATCCCTAGAGGTGGCACTGTAAGCCTCAGCTTCTGGTTTCACACTAAGTTATATATAGCAGTTAGAATACAATGTTTAAGATAAAATACCATTTTATGCTACTTCCGCAATGCAAATTTATGTTCTTTAACCTCAGCTTACTTCTTCTCCCACTGTTCTGTTATACAACAGATGTATGAAGCAAATAATTTTAAAAGTATTTATGCATGATACATTTTGAGCCCTATTTTTACCTTTTGTGGATGGGTAGCCTGCACTGCAATTTAAAAGCATGTGGCAAGGAAAATATAATTAGGAACTGACATGAACATATTTGGAAACATAAAAGTGAATTTGGGTCACTTAACAAAGAACACATATTTGTTATAGATTTCATTTGAATTATCTAACTCCTGTTTGGGGAGCAGTCTTATGAGGAGCAGCTGAGGGAACTGGGGTTGTTTAGTCTGGAGAAAAGAAGGCTGAGGGGAGACCTTATTGCTCTCTACAACTACCCGAAAGGAGGTTGTAGTGAGGTGGGTGTACGTCTCCTCTCCCATTTACAAGCGACAGGACAAGTGGAAATGGCCTTAAGTTGCGCCATGGGAGATCTAGGTTAGATATCAGGAAACATTTCTTCACAGAGAGGGTTGTGAAGCATTGGAACAGGTTGCCCAGGGAGGT
This sequence comes from Buceros rhinoceros silvestris, assembly GCF_000710305.1. Lineage (NCBI taxonomy): Eukaryota > Metazoa > Chordata > Aves > Bucerotiformes > Bucerotidae > Buceros > Buceros rhinoceros. Next base: position 25,063 of record NW_010420218.1, read on the forward strand.
GGTGGAGTCACCATCCCTGGAGGTGTTTAAGAGATGTGTAGATGTGGCACTGAGGGACATGGTTTAGGGACCCTGGCAGTGCAGGGTGACTGGTTGGACTTGATGATGTTAAAGGTCTCTTCCAACCAGATGATTCTATCTATGCAATCTTTTCTCTACCAATACTAAATGCTAATATTCTGAAGTTCATAAAGCTATCATCTCTGCCAAGCAACTAACAAGAGAAAAGAAAGCTACCAGAAGAATGTTAAAAGCTCCTAAATGTGAACGGTATAAAAATGAATGCTAATGGTTACTGATGAGTAATAGCAGATGAGTGAAGCTTGCCATGATGTTTATGATTCAGTGTATTGATATAACTGGTTACACCTTTTCTAAAAGTAAGTAATTAATTTCCTGTTAAGTTAATTGCCTGTGTTTAGATCAAATATTTAAAATCTTTCTTCTCTTTTTCTTTTGGTACTTTAGGACTTAAATTAAAATCAGTCCAACTGATCTCATTTAGAAGATCAATTACTCGATTGATAAAAATACCTAAGTGTCTAACAATTTCTAAATGATACCATTTGCACTAGCAGTTTTATATTTGCACCTGGATAACTGTACATATGAGAAATGGAGGTCAGAAGTCCAGGTCTATTATATTACGCTTGCAGGATTCTCCCCAGAAGGAGCTTATTCCAAGCTGTATCCACAGTGGTGCAGTATTACAAACCTAAGAATACTGGTATCATATATTATCACTACACAGGGAAATTGTTTCCAGTGTAAAACATCCTTTTACCAAATAAGATGACATATTTTTACATGCAGAACAGTGGAAGGGACACTGTAGATTTGCTTACCTGTGGTTGACCTGATAGTTGAGGTGATGTTGGAAGATGCCATCGCAGGTATACATTCATCATCTTGGGAATAGCCTGCCTGAATGGCACGCAAGTAACTGTGGCTTCTTGTTCGGAAACATCCAGGGAGGTCAAGGGCATCCATTGCCTGAGCTTCAACTTCACTAAACACTGATTCACACACCGATTCAAATTGCCCATTAACCTCTGCTTCACTCATCTGAATAAACAACAACAATGCATTTGATTTTTGACTTGCTTTTTTGTGATCATCACGGCCTCAACATCTCAAATGGACACCTGTACATTGATGAAGAGCTGTTTTAGCAAATAGTTAAAATGTAGTAATCCCTTCTGATCACATTCACATTTTTTAACATACATCAGCTGTTTATACGTATGTAGAAAGTACGTGACACACGCTATAAAAATAGTTTTACTTTTAATATCTTTTAGCATATCCAGAGGATTGTAAATACATGATTTAATGGTAACCAACAGTATCACTCTGTGCTGATAAAAATCTATGTTCTGCCAGGGTGGGAGAACAGAAATCAGCTATATTAATATCAGCCCTCAAAAGTTGAGGGTGGATTGCCTGGGTTCCTCACTTATCAGCAAAGTTACTACTCATGTGGACATTTAGCCTGTATGGCAGGTTATTATCTTCCTCTCACTATAAAGGAGCTCAAGGAAGTGTCCCGTACTTGAAGATGTGTAAGGTCAGAGGAGCTGATGCTTCTGAAACATTTGAGAAATATTGCATCTAGAGTTGTGTTCAGTGAAGCGTGTGAAAGAATAACCACTGTCTGAAACAGAGTGGTCAGATGAGAAAATAATGTTTGGAGCACCTTTAGCTGAGAAGGGCCCTAAACCAAACTTATTCCCTGGTTAACTGGGTTGGCCATTCAGGTTCTGCGGAAAAATGAGATGCAGCCAGTACTGCTGTCTTTTCTTCAGCAGCCTTAAAGTCTGATACTTCTGACACGAGGTGTGCTGAGGAACCCTGCCTGTCAGAGCAAGCAGTTTTGAAGAGGAGTGCCTAAATTCCACCTACATAATTTTTAACAGGTTCTCTGAAGTCAGCCCTAACTAACTTGTAAATGTAGCCGAATAATTCAAAATTATGTTTATCCAAAATCAGATAAGAAGTTAACACTGGACAGACAAATGCATGACCTACTGACATGTCCTCCTGAAAATATTTTTTTTTAAGAAAGGACAGTGCTAGGAATCAGAATCAGTATAAATACCAAGTTAAATTTGTCCTGTCGCTAAACAACACCTACAGTTAATATTACTTTTTTCTATATGGTTGCTAAGTGCATTTATCATTATTACTGCTCCTAGTACATTCATTATGGAAACAGAGTAAGTGCAAATGTTTCCAGTGTTTTAGGATTTTGATTAAGCAAATGGAAATTTCATATGGTATTTCTGATGATAATGAATAACTGATATTTTAATTTCATGTAAGACATTTTGGCTACTAAATCTCTTCCAAAAGGAATTACATTACCCTTCATAAAACTTGCTTCTAATAAAGTTGACTGATGCAATCTTGATTAAAAAAACTCTTACTTTGAAATATTTTGCATGCATCATTGTTCAAGAAATTTATGGTAATGTAGACCATAAACACTTTAAGTCCTGACCATTTATTTCAAACTAAGGTCATTGACAAGAGAAAAATAAAAAATTATAACTTAACTTACAAATATAAACCATGGAACCCAGCACCTTTCTTAACTCTACCCTTGGCCAAGAATGAAAAAGGAAGGATCTCACCAAACAAAAAAAAAAAAAAAGGAATTGAGAATACCACAAATCATACAAACTGCTATTATCTAGAAGGGACAAGAAGACGGTGGTGTCATGAGAAAAGAACAGGAAGCAGCAAAGGTTCAGAAATTGTTATTTCGATACATTTACTTTGTGTAGTATCTATTAAGTGCATTTATTACTCATCTGGAAACAGCTGACCTGAGAGGTAGGAAGGATGTGGCTGACAGAAAATTACCTAGTGAAGACTAAAAAAGAAAGTAAGGAACTATAGCCAGCAGGTTTAGTTAATCTGGCTAATTGAGCAATCTACCTGCAAATGGACAGGACACGGTGGACATCTTTCCAGGTAATGCACATTGCAATGAAGAATTATAACCACTGCTGAAACCAATTATTCATTATGGACAGATCACTGAACATCTCCGAGTACAGACACGGTCAAAGAGGCAGAAGATGTTAGAACAGTTCTACATTATGGCATTGTTAGATGACAGCCAACAGCACTTGCTTTGAATGCAGGAACTAATCCTGTGAAACTTTCTCAAAACCAGTGTGTAATAAAATTAGAAAATAACCAAACCAGGGTAATGAAAGCCAAGGCATGAGAATGATAGGGACAGGTTTCACAGGGAGCTATGAAAAATAATGAAAGGTTTGGAAAACCACTGTTTCTAATTCTAATGTGCGCTTTGCAATATTGCACTTAGATGAAATAATTTGTCTGAAGGGCATTAGTCAGGTGACTAGTCCCTCCCAACTGTCCACAGTCAGTGCAGGCTGACAATCATTTGCAGAGGGCTCTCAGCCCACTTGGGATGTGCATTGTCCTGGAAGAAACTCTTTCACTCCATTAATGACAGAGTAAGCTTTAGCTGTTGCTTCAGTTAAAAGCCTCAAGTTAGATGAGTTGAATCCAGGCCTGAATAGTCATGCAATACAAATTGAATGTGAATGAATATAAAATTCCTTGGAAAATATTTTTTAAACATAACCACTGCGCAAAATGAGCTATTGTACCCTTAGATGCCTCACTGAATGGTCAAAGGAAAATAAAATAACACGTCTGAGAAGAGGGCAGGGCCCACCTGTCACAAAGCAACACAGGGAAGAAACGTCAGGACCAATGAATATTGGAAATATTGTAAATGTTACGTAGAGTCCTCTGCTAAACAGAACATGCACATATTGCGTAAGGCTGCTTGCACTTCAGGCCTGATTCAGATCTCACTTCAGCATGAATTAGTACTAACTAACCAACATAAAACCAATAGGGTGGAAAACTGTCTATTTTTTACAAGTCCCCATATATAGAATTATTGATGGGACTTACTCTTTCACCCAAGAAGAGTGAGGGATTGAATTTAGAGATGAATCACTGCTCATCTGGAGCATAATTATTTCAATCTATATCATAATCTGGCAGTCCACATTTACTGCAATGAGAGTAGATATTTTCAGAGGATGGGTACTGCAGGAGTGTGCCCCTTATGCTCAGCCTGAACTTTCTTAACATTTAAAGATTTAATACAGTCTGAAAATGAAAATACCAATATTTATACTTTTAATGAAAACTAAATGGAAAATATTATGTGTGATAATGCTTCTGGTGTTCAGTGTTTTTCTTCAAATTTTGAACAAGGGTTACATTCCTTAGAATGGAATTACTTTGACAGTTCACATCCTCAGTTTGATAATAAAAAAAAAAAATAAAACCACTAAAATCATCCACTGGTAACAAGTCTCACATCTGTGATTAACCTATAAGAAAAGTTATAACGAGAAATTCCCACCTGACTAACACAGCTGGCCTGACTGAGCGTGCTCACTGCTCTCATATAGCTCTGATTCCTTGAGCGAAACTTTGGGGAATTGTAGTTTGCAGAGGGATCCAGGTTGTGACCCCCAGGCACGTCACTTGCAGTTTGAAGGTAGCTCTGACTACAAAGGAAAGAGGATAAAAAAGGAAAGGGTGTAAAACTACAGATGGAATCAATTAGGACACTAAAGACAGTAATTTGTATTAGACTTACAAATCTGTTCCCCAGGGTCCAACTCTCCCTCTCTATAAAGCATCATAGATCTGTCGAGTCAAACACCTTAGCACAAGCAGAGAAACTGTCTGCAGTTATGCCACCTAAATGTTATGAAATTTTAAGTCTTCGCTGTATTTAAACATCATCAATTCTCTTGGCTATTAATGTTGAACTTTACTAAAAGAGAAAGTCTAGGTCAACAGGAACAAGAACTAGAACTAAAGCATAAACCAAACTAAAAATCTTTCTTCATAGATAAAATCTGCTACTTGTCATTGGGTTTTCATCAGGGTGTTAGGCATTAAGAGACCTTTTATCTTCAAAGGATCGTTATATTTTTATAAAAGATCAAAATATCCCTTGTTCAGCTAAAAAAAAAAAAAGAATAATAAAGTACTCAGAGCAACTGCACAAACCTCTAGAAATTCTTTTCTTACAACACATTTCCCAGTTTCGAGAACTGGGAGCTTAACAACACACTGAGCCCCCTTTCGATACAAGGGTATGTTAGTCTTCATGTTTTATGTTCAATATCTTGATCATCTATCATCCCAGGAAAATAAATTATCCTAAGAAAAAAGAACAGCACTTTGCTTTGAATACAAAAAAATGGAAGTTGCAAACAAGGTTTACCAGAGTTCTCAGAACCTCTGAAATTTAGACTTTAGAAGTTGTGTAACACTCATCCCTAGACATCATTACAGAAATTAATTAATGTTTCAGAAAATGTTAGATCTCGTGTGGTAAATAGGAAGTTTTTATATTTATTCCTTAAAGGTGGCTTTAACAAAAACAAAGTTTCTGGGGGAAAAAAAAATGTGTCAGTTGAACGTCTGTCGATACAAGCAATACAGCTTATTTCAAGCTGAGCTGGCAGAAGTACTGGCAGTGGCCACTGGCAGTGGCTGTGACACATCCCAGGCTGTCAGGAATTTCCCTGTGAAGCAGGAAGCTTTCTCACCAGAAGGACCAGACCACTCTGAAGGAGAAAGACACTAGTTCAACTCCTGGCACAAAATGAGGCACAAACCAGGATCTTGTTTTTTAGATCATATTTGTCAAATATTGAGCATGACCGTAGGCTGTTCCTTGAGGAAGGACACAGCATTCCTCCCCAAGTGGACACAACCTGAGTTTGGGCTGAATGCAATCCCTGAGGAGCACTCAGGGAGGAATCTCAGACCATTTATCATGCTTCTGACTAGAGAAGCAAATAGAATCATAGAATGGTTTAGGCTGGAAGGGATCTTAAAGAACATCTAGCTCCAACCCCAAAGAGTGTTGAGCTCCATCTCTCTGTGCGGCCATGTGCTTTGATGTCAGACATGTGATGACTCAAGGTCCCCTCACACCATCAGCTGCAAGAGCAGGTTTTATAAACCCTACCAACCTTATGCTTGGGAGATCTGTTCTCAAGAACTTCCATGTGTTCTCCCTGACTTGGCCATCTCAGGGTCAACACAGACATAGCCTTGCTGGCTGAGCCACCTGCTCTTTTAAGACAGACTGCCTCCTTCTTCAGTAAAAACAGAGAAGTTTTGTTTTCATCTTGGTGCAAGGCAGACATTTTTTTAAATTCTTAGGAAACTTCCTTGGGGCAAACCTGTTTTTTCCTTCCTGTCTTTATTCAGTGCCTTCTACGG
>NW_010420218.1:31469-38309 GCF_000710305.1 Buceros rhinoceros silvestris
GGCATTCCTACATAACCCCACAGCAGAGGTAAGCTATGTAGAAACTATGCTATAACTACTAAAACCAAAATGAAAATCTATGAGGTTGATGCAGGCATGTGATCAGAGGTTAATTAAGTCATTACAGGCAAAGTGATTTGCAGATTAAGACAGCTGTCTGATTTTGAGTCTAATTAGGTTTTAGATGATGAAAACAAGAACTGTAGCAGCATTTTTTTGTTCCCATAGGTATGAAGACAAATTTAATAGATTAGGTGAAGTGGTGTAGGGCCTCTCTATCTATATTTAGTTACTGGATGTAACTAAACCTCCTTTCCTCTACAGGACAGCAGACTGTCACCTGTTCTGTATCATTCTAATTCTTTGCATATGCTTTACTACATCTGTCTGGTATTGTTCATTGAGTGTTTTCCAAAACAGAGTCCTCTCTGGAACTTCTGGTTGCCATCAGGTGGCAAAATCCAAGATTCTGAATTCAGAAACAGTTTGTAAAAGAGAAGGTTGAGGTTTCTTCATTAAAATATGGGCCACATTAAGAAAATATATAAGCAATTCAATTAAATTATAAATTATTATTTTATAAACTACTTAAAATTTCATTAATTTTAACTGGCTCCTAGTAACTGTCTCCTTTGCTAAATAATCCTCAACAACCTAGTATTTCATTATGCACATACTGGTTCCTTGTGAGGTATTGGTATCATTAAATACAATCAACAAATTCTACAGCAATAATTTCTCAGCAAAAAAAGCCCAGTATTCCACAGTACAGCTAAGCAGCTGAGGTCTGATGGATGAGTTTGGACATTAGCTGATAGTTAAATAATTTTTCATTTATCAGAGAGGAGCAAGTGATTCTTAGGACTGTAGCACAATAAAAGAAATGTTACATACATTAGGCTGTAAAAGCAATTTTACATTGATTTGATTAATACTTTGAAATTTTCCTGATAAAGAGAAATTCTCAGTTTTCATTTCTAAGACATACACTCAAAGTTATCTTCTAGGATAAATGTGTCAACGGACGGTAAAAATTATGAACCTTGCTGTAAACATGATCCAGACCCAAACCACCAGAGAACCAACAGTTCCATGGGGAAGTTGCTCTCAAATGCCATTATCTGTTGCTCAAGGAACTTTCCTGCTTGTCAACTACAAAATACACACCACATGTGACACTTGTAAATGCTGGCTTTTTACTGTCATTGACTCCATCTATAAGCTTAGGAACAAAATTCTTGATCCTTATTTCCAAAGCAACACAGATTTATCACTTTGATTAAAGAAAATAATTTTCTTTTATGCTGTGTAGTAGATGATCTTATATCTCAGCTGATCACTGAAGATGGGCACAACAAGCATGAGCACGAGATGGTTTGACAGTTCATCTCCAGGATCACAAAACAAATACACATCAAAGAGGTGACTCAGCACTATGAAAAAGGAGGAAGACGGTAAGACAAATGGGAAAAATCAAACTGGTATGTCAGTTCTCTTCCCATTTATTTTTCCAAAGAGACAACATCTTAGGAATGGATTTCCCTTTAAAAGCTTTTTTGCCCTCAAGGGTTGCTCTCCCATTTCCATTGGCTTCAGAGGAAGTCCAGGGCAGCTAGGAAGAGGTCTTAAGTTTAACGAGAAGTATCTTAGCCGCAAGCAAGGCTCTAAGCCTAGAGAAATTTTTGGGAATAAGGCAGTCTCCTGTAATCACCTTGCAGCTCTTGAGAACCACTGCTTTAAAAGCAAAGCTTTAGGACTCCCAGCGAAGATAGCTAAATTTGCAATAGCACTTTCAGTGCTCAACAGATTGCTCGAGTGTATGCAGGGAGGATAAAATACTGTATTATAACCTCATAAAGTGAGCTACAGCATGTCATGCTTATATGAGAAAGTATATCTGATAACATATCTGATAGCATATCTGGGATAGCATGTCACCCTGATGAGTGAATGGGAAAGAGGTTAGGGTGTGTATTCCAACAGCAAAAAATAGCTGGAGAGTAAGGGAAGGTGCAGCAGTCCAAAAAAAAGTTTGTGCTTAGCAGTTTCTAAGAGTCTTGCATCACAGCCTCTCTTTTCTTGCATTCCTCTAGTTTGAAAAACTCAGGTCCCTGTATCCAAACCTCATATGCTCTGCTGCTCCTATCTGAAAGCTGTCATTTCCTCCAGCCCCAGAGCTCATATTTATCCCCAAGAACAGCTCTCCTTCATTCTTGACCAACCCAGTTCCTAATTCTTACTGCTTCCTAGAATCTCCTTAAATCTCATCTCACAGTTGTTCAAGATCTTCCAAAACACCATCCCAGAAGCCAGCACTGGGCCATTTATCCTGCTTCTTTCCTCTGCAGATTTCAAAAGCACCTTTAACACCTCCGCCAGCAAAGTCCAACTCACCTCTGCTACAGCCATCTAACTCTACTTCCTCACTGGGGATGTTGGCTTCCACAAAAGTACAAACTCTTCTCCTTCATGTACAAACTAATTGTTCTTGTCCACACCTCACCAGGAATGAAATTTAAGAACCGAATGAGGAAAAAGAACTGCTGGAAAATACCTGTTACTTTAGCTCTACAAGCAGCAGGATTCACACCTCCCCACACCCGCTGCCCCCACCACCCCAAAATAGGACACTACTTTTTTACTCTTTTGACTCCAGAAAACAAATTTCCTCCTATGTTTCCTTCTTGTAGCCATCCTTAACAGGACTCAGTACAGTAAAAATGTAGGAAGAAGGAAGAAGTTTATTTATATTGTAATCAAAAAACATTAGATAATGTTTGCCCAGAGAAGCACATCTACATCTCCTTATCTTTCCCCCACTTATGTCATTGTTCCTTGTTTGCAGAACAATTGTAAAACTAGAGAGCTATTTAGAAAATGTCTTAATGAAAGGAACAATCGTGTAAGCTAATCCTATAGCTGCAATCAAGCATAAACTAATGATAAGGGAAGGACTCTTATTTCCTCATCTTCAGACATCTATTATTGAGCCATCTATTTCCTCCTCTATTAACTGCATATTTGTAAAAGGACTAAGATGCTTACTTTATAGAGAGCAAGTAGCTAACTTTGGGGTTTTTCCTGCATTCCATTGTTTTATATAACTTTTGGCATAGTGTCTGAACAGCCCAGTAACTTCAAGAAGTCATATAGTGCTGGGGGATTTGAGTCATTCCCACTGCAGTCTCTACCACAGCACCTTGCAACACTCAGTCTATCACTGTGTGCAGCACTCAGACCATGCTTTGTCATCACTGAGTTCAGATGCTGACGAACACCTGGGATGGCTTGCGGCATGTTCCCTCAAGTCTCTTGTCATGGTTATATGACGAGTATTACTCTAGGCTGGAATTACAACATGCAGTACTGTGCTGTGACTTGGACAACCATTGTATGTTTCGCAGAAGACAAATCTGTCATTTGGTGGAAAGGGATGTATGATAGTAAGATATGGTTTCACTTATAGGACACTTTGAAATGCTGTATTTAGAGGATCGCATGATACTACAGCTTATCAGTAAACCAGGGTCAAAGCAAAATAAAGAAATCCTCTAACTTTCCCCTACAAATTCAGATTCCTGAGCAGCAGTAGTTGACAGTCAAGACATCACTAATGGGAACATGGAGTGTATGAGTTCTGAGAAAGGGGTTTATGTCACATTGCTTTTTATTTTTTTATTGACTGTATTTTATTTTCTAATAAGTGATTGATATTATATACTTTGTCATAAATCTAATACCTTTGCTTAAAAAAGTATGAACATGATGCCAAAAAAATGCAGCAAATGTCATACATCTTCCAAGGTCATTGCTTGATCTACTCACATTCAAAATAGTGATCACTTCCCAGAGTACCTGTTCTCTGTCAAATGTTCAGCCACCAGTGCACACCGGGTCAAGAAGTTACCAAAAGTGAACAAATATATTCCTAGGCCTCTAAAAGTTGCAGCACGGAAGTCACCTTCTGACTCTGAATGGGTCTATCAGGTTTATTATGGGAGCATTAGATATAAAGAAAGTCCATTTTCCATCAAATTAATTTTTGGAATTGTAAAATCATAAAAATCGTGCCTTTTAATTTCCATGATCATTCCTGCACTTGTCCAAAAATCTGAGAATGAATGGGAACATTAATGAAAGTACAATCACTTCTGTTTAAATCAGTATATGCAATTCAGAAGTATCATTCTGGGACAAAAAGATAAAATTCATAACAGAATTCATCTTGGGCACCTAAAAAGGAGGTGCATTAGGATTAGCATAATAGCCTAAGTTCTCAAGACCTGTTTTATTCAAGAGATTTGCATTTCAATGGATATTCCTTTCTCTATCTGGATCTATCTTAACTATGTCTTTGTAGGTACATGAAATAACTCATCGACCAGAATCTAATGATTAAGCTTAGCTAGCAGTGCCATTGTATAGCAGCTGTGAGTCACACTGTGTCTCCGTGGATCCCTGCTGAAGTCAACAGAGCTCTGCAAAGGGGCAGAGATGTGCCTGCATGCAGCCCGCTGGAGAACTCAGAGTATAGACATTAAGTCTCATTCTCCCTTTGGAATAGCACAGTCTGGTTCTTTGAAAAAAACGAAAGTACACATAAATCTGGCAAATTTATCTGTAGCGAAGAATTTCTTCTCTAATCTTTGCCAGACTGGAGCTTCTTTTTGATCAGTGACAGATATGAGAATTTGGGCCAAATTAAATTTTTAAGGCACCCATATTTTTCATCATTGACCCACAGCCTTTTTTAAAAAAAATGATCCTGAAAGATAGCGAACATTTGATTTATTACAGAAATATGTTAGGAAAGAGGTGGAAATTGCTATTGCCTTTCTTACGAAATGCCTACTAATCACTGGTAGGAGTGAACCTTTCTCATCAGTAAGTATTTAGGGATTTTGTACAACATGAGCTAGAAGAAAGTAAGAGGAAAACATCTGGAACAGTTAAATAGTCCGGTGGTTTGATCACTGCTTGCAAAGACACCACAGACATAGGCTCGATCAAGTCTGTACTCCAAATCATGCAGAATGTGCATGTAATAAAAAAAGTCTGATATGGGAAATCTAAACTCAGAGCTATTTTTTTGCAAGTGGCAGATGCTTTTCTTCAGGAAGCTATCTTTTATTAATATTATTATTTGTGTTTGGTACATATACATGTACACACTCAAAAAACCATGAATAGGTAGAACAAACGTAGACAGAACTCAGTAAAGCATCTGAGCATTAGCTTAATTTAAACATGCATGTAAGTCCATTAAAGCCAATAGGTCTTAAGCAAATAAATGACCTTCTCATGCTGAAGCTGAAGACATTAATGAGATGATGTAATTTCTGGGGAAAAAAATAGAGCTGAATTGGAAAAAGTGAAAACGTATACATGATCTCTGCTTTTTAGCCAAAAGCCTCTTAATTTTCAAAACCTTGCCTGAAGAACTGTTTCTACGCACATACTGTATAGCCTCATTCAATTTTTATTAAAGACTAAAGAAATGAGAATAGCAGCTCTTGATCCTTTTCAAATAAAAAGTAAAACTAACATATTTGTTGAAAGCAGGCATGAATAAGTACCAGAAACAAGAAATATGTTTTCTCTTGGATCGCAGTATTGTGCTTGTGAGACTGGACTGAATATTACAGCATTTTCACCACAATCCATCACATAATGGCATCTCTCTGACAAAAGCCTGTTCTATTCCTGAGAAGACTCTGCACTTTGTTCAAAGCCTTAGGATCCCCTTTCCATCCCTAATCCAGGGTAATACATTTCAGCCCTAAAACATAAAGCTGGTATTCGCTACAATGAGGCAGGAAATTTGGGCTCAATTATTCCCCAGGTTTCACACTGTGCTACTAATAACAGAACAAGGTGCCTAACACCACTTCAGAGCATCTCTTATTATTCTGCAAAGGAAGAAAGGATGGGACCGTCTTTTGACCCCATAAAAGATACTGCCTAGGTAGCCAGATGACTAGCTGCCCTTCATCAGCACTCCCTCTTAACCTGGTGGACTAATCTAAGATCTTATTGACTGCAGCAGAGAACACTATCACTGTGTCAGTGGCCCCCTGATTGCATTATCAGTTGATAAGGCTTTGTAATTAGCCCTCAACTCTCCTCAGTAAATCTCCAATTTCACCCCTCAGAGACTCCAAGTAGATGCTACTGCACTAGTAGTGTAGTAGGGGGCCTCAGAAAGCTACTAATGAAGTGTGTAATGAGGCTTTTTAGAGTCAAAAGATTGAGGGGAAAAAACAAAAATAAATAAAAAGCATATAAAAGACAAGGGTTACTTTTCTAGTGATTTTCCCCATATCTTCTATTGAAAATATTTCTCAGGAATGGCTTCAAAACCATTGCTAATTGAAAGTGCACAAGAAGTTAGTGGTAAGTTGAAGTTTAGCCTTAAAAATTAAAAAAGGCTCGCATCACTGGTGTGCAGCAATGGATAGCATTGAAACAGGACATTAACTTCTCTAGCAAGGAAGCTGTGCTTAAACTCAATCTTTGATGTTTTTGCAGCACACCCTCTCCTCCACACGCGCACACTTGCCTACAGCCTGCAATATCAAGACTTCTCTCTGTGTGCTTACCAAGGGGTACTTCTGTAGGAGAAATACCCACCGATTTGGCCGTCACTAAATGGTATGGCATTGGCACTGTCATGAGCAAAAATGGATGAAAAGACAGAGGTTTGGTCTCATATGGTGCTTCCAAATTTCTCATTTGTTTTGCACTTTCTCATGTTCTAAGTGTGCTATGGTTAGCACAAATAGTTACCAGCAGTAAGAATTATTTTATTATTAATGCAGGTTTCCCATATGTCTTAGAGGT
>NW_010420218.1:38448-51408 GCF_000710305.1 Buceros rhinoceros silvestris
TTAATTCATGTTAGATCTTGTTGCAGTTTAACCCTCTTGCTGTGTGCTTTGGCAACATTTTTGTTGCCGAAATAGAGTCTACAGAACATGTGGACATGCCTTGGGTCATAGTCCAGATATTCTGCAAGTCAACATAAGTTAATATGGCCACGGAAAGATGTAATCTCTCACTCTGAAAAAGGGAAAAGCAGGGAAAGTTTATTTTTAATTCAGATCACTGCTTTGATCTGGTTTACCATAAATCCAGAAAACACATCAACCCTTTCTTAAAACACTTAATAATGGAGGTTTTGCATTTAGATACCAGGCTGTGAAGAAGAGTGGCTGAAATATGGACATGCATTGTGCTCTTCAAGTGTGCTATGGGCTTTGACAACATCCAATGCAAAGGTATTAAACACGTGAGGAAGGCATGGCTGCTTTCTCTGTGACCGTGACTCAAGGTTTCAGACACTCAATTCCACACGGGAGCCGAAACCTGGCAGAGGATTATATGGAGCTTATAGCCAAGACACTTCAAAGTACCACTTCTACCACACTGTGGTAGTCCACCAAATAATTTGTGCTATGGCAGCTTTCATTCCTCATTGAAACGCTACACCTTTATACTACCTACCTACCTGCCTTTCTATCTGCTCACCCATCAGCTTAAGATATCTGTACTACCAGCTGCCACAGTAAAGTCTGCCATTAGAGGTTTGCAGGACAGAAGTACACATCGCTGTCACTGATTTTATTTTACTGTAGCTTAACCTATTTCATGTTCACGTTTGCAGCATCTAGTGTCCCATGAATCACTTCAGAGCATGACGGAAAACTTCAGCACAGCATGACTATTCATTTGTGTGACTGATGCCAGTACGATCTTCAAATAGAGTGTGTTAACTTTGGGCCAAATCCTATTGTTATCCCTTTTGACTAAATGGTTAGACAGCTTTCAGAATCTTCTGTAAGACTTCAACCAGGAGATACTGAAAATGCTATTGCCACAGTGCTATCCTGTTCGTTTACATAATCGGTATATTAAGTACTCGTTTTCAGGAAAAGAGAAGCATCAATTAACCAAAATATTATCTTCATTCATAAAATTGATTTTCATCATATAGTCCCAAATTCTTAATGTCCTTTCAGCTCTCCCTTCTGGATCCCAGTGTCTCTGATGCTTCTATCTCTCAGCTTTGCTTGTTTTTGTTGCAGTCTCGTCCAGGATTGCACAGAACTTAGATAGTACAGACATTCCCCCTTTTTTAGCTGTCAGTTCCACAAACCGCTCAGCTGGTTTGACCTTTACTGTACATGAAAATACCTAGCAGCATGCTACCTACCTTCTACAATCTACCTTCTGCAAATGACCTTCCAACTCAGTTTTAACTCCACCCCCGGTAGCATGACAGCACGGCAGAAAACAATGGACTGAACTGAAAGGGCTTGCAGTTCACCTCCGGAAGACCTGTATTTGTTCCTAGGATACCAAAACTGACATCCAAAAGATTTTCTATGTCTAATCATAATGCAAAGTAAAAAAATAATTTTAAAAAGTTTAATTTTTTTTTTTCTCCTGGGACTACTGGGAGCCAAGATAATTTCCACAATAAATGGGATTGGTGGCACAGTTCCAAGAAAGCAAAAGGCTGGAAAGGAAGCAGATTCAAGTATGTGTCCTGTCTCCCCCACAGCAAGCTTCATTGCATTATATTTCACTCCAACGCAGTTTCACAATAATAAAAAATTACACTGGCCTTTGACTCGATGTTATAGGACTAAGTAATGCAACGTGTTATTTAGTCTTTTGAAACAGCATTCAGAAAGAAAGAATTGAGATGCATTTACCTTCACTGAGCAACCTAGATACTTAGGCATATTTAATTTTTGAAAAATCCAGCAAAATTTGAGTCACGTAGGCTATAGCTATACTCAGAAATTAAGCTAGCTCTATTACCAACTTACTACCAACGTATTACCGTACGGTTAAACTTTCGTATCCTGGAGAGAGGGTGGCTGTATCCAAAGGTGTTAGTCCCTGAAACATGCCTGGGCTCTGTCTAGAAGAGAGGCAGGTGGCCTAGGCTGAAAGCGGGCTGGGGATCATGCTGGCTGCGCTAGCACTTTGACGGAGGTGGTGATCAGATGGCAGTGGTTGGGTGTATGTCCTGCTTCTGCCATCTGTGTAAATCAGCAGTGGCAGACCCTACCTTTCTTTCTTATTCCCACTTGGAGTAAAATATACTCCTTTCCAAGAGTAACTTAACATAAATTATTCCAGACTTTTAATGTTTCTGCTAAATCAGTTACATTTAACTATTTGTATGTTGTTAAATAAAATTACTTATTCAGATACAAATAGGAATTTTTATTGCTTATGAATTTTTAATGTTCAATTTGCTGGATCTTTGAACAACACAAACTGACAAAATAGGGGCCTACTTTTGTTAAAGTATGACTAGAATTTAAATGGGAAAAAACACTCTTGCAAAGATGCCTGATAAAGCTCAGAGGAAAAACATGCACACGTGTCAAAGGTCTGTTGAAGGTTAAGTGAAGGCTTTTCTAATTTTCATTTTATCCTATTCAGGATAGTGACAGAAAACTAGGCTTATTCTGACAAAACCTACCTACCTAAGTTTTGCAGCCCATGCGTGTTTTCATACCTCTGAAACTATCTATACTAAGTTTTTATCACAGGTTTACCGGTGCTCTGTCAGACCCCAGTTCTGAGCTATCCTATCACCCAAGAAGAGGTCTAAGAAAGCGTAAGCCTTTTTTTTTTTTTGTGCATTAGCTCCCTCCATCCTGTTAAACAAGCTAAAAAGCCAGCTAATGCAGCTGACATCTTGAATTATGTAATTTCTCATCATACATGCCAGAAGTGCTATTCAGTTCTGCTATACATGCAGGGATGTTGTTCAAAGCCTTGACTTCTGGCTCAGCAGCATGATCAGTGGTACAAAGGGGACTTGGCATGCGGTGGAGATTACTGAGCCATGCCTGAGGAGGAAGGAAGGCTCCATAACCATTATCCCTTACTACATCCTTCACAGAAATCCACCAGACATGATAGGTGAGGATAGGATAGCCACAGTGCCAGGGAGACACAGATGTACTGGGAGGAGATGGCTTGTGGTAAAAACCCGGGTTTAGGACAAGCATTTTGTATTCCTGTGAGACAAGACATTTTCTGTCTGCATTAGGACTGCTGAAATTTGCAGATTTTTGCAAGGAACTAGAATAATTGTCACATTTCCGCCTGAAGTTCACTGGAAAAAAGTGTGTATGACAGGCTGGCAGATTCAAGGTGCTGGTCCCTCGGTTTAAAGAAAAACCGAGGATTTAAAAGATATCTGTCATCAGCAGCCTGGCTGCTCAATTATTCCTAGTGCAGTGTTTGCAACAGATTCTCAACAGAGCCCCGATAATATTTCACAGTATTACAAAAAGCCTCCTCCTTTTCTAACCATGAACAGGCACAGCTGTTAACCCCAGTATACTGCATCAGCATCATCACCTTGTTTTAATCAATTGTATTTTGAGCAGTGTGTTTGCGATACATGGAAAATGGACAGAAGACGCAACACTTGTTATTGGCCTCCTAATAACCGCCTGCTTTCAGGATGTTACAGATCAGAAAGACTTTTTTTCTCTTGAAACATATTGTTTGTTTTAAGATGCATGTCTAGATGCTGTCTGGATCTATTTATAAGCTGTAGGGGTCTGTGCCATGCACTGAGACCTGCCACTCACCGGAAAATTTGTGCTGTTATCTGCCTTCACTCGTAGAAGGTAGATAGGTGACTTGTAGGTCACCAACAGCAGCCAAAACCAAAGAACAGAATAGAATATATTTTTTTTTGTTCTAAGTACTTGGAAAGTTAGTTGCCAGTAAAGACTGGAGGCCTGCCAGTCTTGTTTCATGGTATCTCAGAAATCTTACAGCACCTCCTGGTACAGCCGACTGTGCATCTGAATTGAGCTTACAGAGATGCATGAGCAAGCTAAATGAAACAGTTGTACAGTGTTCTCTTCAGTAATAGCAGAAGCTGATGTTTTTCTTCCAGATTGCAAGCTAAATAATTAAATTTAATTAAGCCAAAAGGATTATTGCCTAAGGTTTTTGTTTTGTTTTATGAAAAGATGAGTCACTATGGTATACTATACATGGTATTACCTACAGAACAATAAGCAACCTTTGATCAAAGGTTTCACTCTTAATTTCTTCATTTTATGTATTTCTCCCAGGCAAAAAGATCAATTTTCTAAGCCATGAGAAACACCCAGCTGCAGTAACTGAGGCTGTGGATTTGAAATCAGGTTACCACTATGAAATTGTCTTCAGAAACATGCTTACAGTTTAGTTATAAAATGACATATTGAAAGGATAGAAAGGTGTGAAATATAAAGAACTATTGTAGAATACACATAAGTACATATTTTCCTATAGTTTTAAAATTTGCTTTAGTTATTTAACAGGACATATTGTAGATAAGATGAATGAAAAAAAATCCAACAGTCAAACAAAAACATCCACAATGTGTTTAAATGAGTATGACACAGTGTAGCTGATACATAAAGCATTGGACCAATAAAAAATGTGTAAGATGCCAAATACATAATACAGTTATATACTTGTTATTATACCTCATGTAGAATACAGTGTATTTCTATTTTAGAGAAACAATGAAATAACAAAGACAATATAAAAAATCTTTCTAGAGACAAAATACTCAGAATTTTAAACTTTTGATAAAAATATGGATATATTTCCTTCCCTAAACAAAACAAACTCTTTCTGAAGTAGCAGGTTTGGTACACGGATGGAGGAAGACGGCAGGTTTTCATCCAGTAACCACAAGAAACTGGAGCTAATTTAAAATGAAGACACAAAAGTTAGCTTTTAAACTACAGTATCATATTTTCTCATGGATACTGATCACTACCAGTAAGACACAAAGAAAAATTACCCAAGTCATGGTGACTTTCAGAAAGGTGTATAACATGGTATAGTGAAACTTACTTTTGATGATCTCCCAGTGGTCTTTGTCCAATGGATTTTAATAATGACTCTGGTCGAACTGATAATTTTGGTGATGTCTTGGGACTAGTATCAGAGTCTCCACTTTCTTCATCTCCCATCGCCTTAATATAGCTCCCACTTCTCATTCTTCTGCAAGGAATCTCTTCATCTTTCCCACCAGCTGGGTATCCTCCCCATTCATCCTGAGGTACCTAATGGAGACCGTAAAACACACATGTGAAATCTGCATTATTCTTTTGCTATATTTAAATACTTTAATTTTTCATTTTTACAAAGACATCTCATCAATTTTTTACTCTTCAGAAACAGATCACTTAGAAAGGAATACCTAAGGTCTCCAAATGATTTGGCAGTGCAATCCCAACTTACAGATTAGAATTTTTCAGTTTATAAATGTTGGAACCTAAGGAACAATCAAGTCATGGTTTGTGAGCTGAGCTGCAATATCTGTTTGTAGACGTGCTTTAAATTGCAGCAAGTACCTTAGCTTAACCTCTTAAAAAGTCTACACAGATTTTCTCTCATAAACAGTAAGTTGATCAGATGTCTCGGACCTAAAACTCACTGAGTACTTCATGGTCTTTTACCAGTTCTCCTTATGTGAGGCTTTGGATGCTTTTCAGGAAGGTGGATGAACTATTTAAGTTAAACTAAGCTGTGATTTTGGCATAAACGGATAGGTTTTTGATTTAGGGCAAACTTTGGTGAAAATAAAGCAAATGTGGCAATTTGTCTTTTTTCCTTATTTAGAAACTGCAAAATAGTTCATAGAGGCTATTACGTATCGGGAATGTAGCCTGTTAATTATTAACACATTTGGTTGAGGCTGCTTTCATGCAGTTGAGGTGTTTTTTCAAATGGTAAGGTTAGTAGCTGGATAATCCACAGCTGATGGCTGGGTATCAACCTGCACCACATGAAGCAGATTTTCCAATCTAAAGTGAAATCAGCCTTGGTTTAAGACTCATGGATAAATTCAGCAAGCCTGTCTCTGCCAGTATTGCTGATTCTTTGCTTTAATCTTCCAAGGTGCTGAGTCCTCTGGTCCTAATCCAGAAACGCACTTAAGCATTTACTTAATTTAAAGGATATAAGCAACTCTCTGCCACCCATTATAATGACTCATGGTTAAAAAGAAGGATGTGACAGAGTACATCAGTGGACCAGGGCTGACATACTTAAGATAACTAACATGATCTGCCTGTCATCTCTACTGCCCTTTCAAGGTACACAAATTAGCCACATACCAGATGAACAGACATGGTGCTTTGAGACCCAAGAAGGGATTAAGGGAGAAATGAAGTTTTAAAAGTAAAGATAGAGATATTAAAGAAATAAGCTCAGATAAGAAAAAAGAGAGACTGAAGATGAAGTTAGAGGAGATGAAACAGATCACATAGATTAGAAAACTGTTAGAGACAAATATCGGAGAAAAAAATTATGATTGATATTCTGATAAAAAGTAATAGGACGGAGCACAAATATAAATGAAGTACAGGTTAGATCATGTAAAGAAACAAACTTCTCATATTATTCAGCATCGGCTGGTGATTGGAAAGGGAGCATGAAAAATCTTCCCAACCTTGAAGCCTATAAATGTGATACATCTTCCTCATTTCTTTTCTAAGACCTAGTACACATGAGATTAATGTTGGAGGAAGGGGTTTTTTTGAGATTGTATTAGACTTAAAAGTTATTTACATGCAGTGATAGTTGTAATAGCCAGACTCCTAAAATATACAAAATAAATATATTTTCTTAAGCTTTTTTTAACTACAGCTGACAACACTATTAACTGTAAAAATCTGAACTAGAGAGCTATATTAAGAAAAATTAATTGATATTGTATAAATATACTCTCACTTTTAAATCCTCTTTATTATTTGCATGTCAGCATAGCTAAAAACAAAATCCAAATGCAGAAAAGGCACTTATTGGCATCTACATGGGCCCACTGCAAGCTATACTATTAAATTTTCTGTATGAAAGTTGAATTACTATGTTCAGTCTTAATATTCTTTTTTCAAAAAAACCTCATAACATTCTCATAGAATAATTATTTTGGCTTGAAATTTCTTTCCTTAATTTTAGCTCAAAGATAATTAAACAGAAAATTTAAAAAGACATTGATCAATAATCTTTTACTTACTCAAATGCAAAAAAGGATTACTTTCTCAACTTTCTTTTGTCTGAAATTCCATGTTCAAATAACTAGATAAGGACAGGATTCAACTGGAGTAAACACAGTATTATTTGTTGATTGAAGTTGGAATCTTACTTTAAAAGATAGGAATGACTGGATTTTTACATTAAAGTATTTTAAATAGAAAGTCTCTTCACCGTGATAAGGAGCTTTATGAGGTCAAATCTTAGTTAAGTGCCTTACTATTTTGTTGATTACATTTCTTCTGCTTTCTGAATTCCTAAGTTAAATGAATTCATGTAAAAAACTAAAAAATGAAGAAGTCTCATTCCATTTGTGCTTGCGATGAACTCACGGTACACAAAACCAAACCATTAATCCCTTTTTAACAGAGTAACTCACAGCAGCCTTTGTCATTGAAAAAACATTATTCACAAGTAAAATATGTGTATTTTTTTTACCCTTGAGCCACTCAAAAGAGCAGAATACGATGACACAGGGTAAATGCTTCTAGAGCCTGGCTAGCAAGTTTGACCATGTGTTGTCTCAAAAGGAAAACAGCTGGAGTCCTTTTGCTGTCTTTAAAAGCCAGCAAAAGGGTCCTTGGCTTGGTTTTTCTTTATAGACTGAGAATAGAAACAAAATTTGAGTTCCAGTTCATCTGGTTCATCATTTACTTTAGCTGATAGGTTAAATACTTTAATAAATCTTTCAAAATCCAGGCCATCTCAGACCCCAACACAGCTTTATAGAAAAGAAGAAGTATTATACCAGTATAGAAAATATTTTTGATTTTGAAATATTAACAAAAATATTTAACAGCATGTGTGAGGGTCATTAAATATATATTTTCCAAAACACGAAAAGGGCTCTGCAGCTTGCAGAAATGTTTTCTTACAATAGTTACTAGCCCCTGAAGATCCCATCTGCAGGGCTTGCAGCTGCTAATTGGGAATAATTACCCTAATTATCTACTTGCATAGTAGATGAGTGCCGTTATTTATAACGTCTAAAAAAGCCTGCCTCCTGTTCTAGATGTTAACATGGATCCTTGTATATGCAGTTTCCATCCACAGAGGAGTTAGACTGCATATTACTGTATGAATTTCCTTTTGTAAGAACAACAATCTGACAAGGTCTGGATCTTTTCACATAATTTTGTTACTGGCTGCTGATTTGGTTATAACCATTATAGAGAATGATGACTCTCTTTCACAAATTTCATGCACTGTTGCAATGAGGAGCACAACCAGGTTCAGGAAATTTGGGATCTTTTAATTGTTCTGCTACTGATTCAAGGTGGCATCTTACACTAGTCACCTAGGATCAATTTTATTAAAGCCCCTGGTGCCTAAAACTTACAACATTTTATGGAGCTGATCCTGAGAGTGAACTCCAGAACCTTAGGTAGGATCTTAAATGCTCCATAAAAGGCATCTAGGAGAGTTAGCTCCTTCAGAGTGGCATCCAAAAGGAACCCAAAGGTCCCTTTAGTTAGCAACTAAAATGCAAAGCATGAAGAAAAATCTCAAACTCTTCTTTCCTGAGTCTATTTTATCTGATTACAGGCAGCAGAAAGGCCCTTCTGTCATTTCCCATTCACAGCCTAAAACCATCTTCTGAAGAACAAATTCAGATGTGCTTTTCAAAGAACTGAGCAGCCTTATTCTTTCCTTCCATGACAAAACAGCTGTGGAAGTGGGAGACGTTACTGCTCACCTAATCATTAATGGTCGGAGTGCTCAGGAAGGAGAAGGCTTAGGGCTGATAAACAAACAGTTACATTCTCCTCTTTTTGTGACTTACGGCCTTTTCATGAAACACAGGTTGCCTGGGGAGGGCTGGTAAGGAATTCAAGTACAAGAAAGCGTGCATTGCAGCCTCATGATCCAGGCACTTACTCGGAATGAGGGAGCTTAGTTATGGTCCCTGGGCCAAACGCTCACAGGGATTTTATGTGAAAGGGTGTTTAGATAAAACTTGTGTAGCTTTTTAATAAGGAAAGAAGTGCCTTTGCTCCAAACTGCCTCACAGCTTGCTGTTCAGAATGCAATTTAGGGAACTGAGAAGACGGGGGTTCGACCTTGTACAGGCTAAGGAAAAAAATAGTGGGTATTCTAGAAACTTTGTTACTATGAAAATGAATTCTGTTGGCTTAAAAGAAAAGTCACTATTCTTGTGTTTTTTTAGAAGTTCTTCCTGTTGGGTGTCTTGGTGGTGCTCAATTAGACCTGTCAGAAGAATAGGATTTTGTGCCCCTCACTGGATTTCAGCAATAAGTCGGGCCCCTGATTCTCAGATTGCACAGATTTTGTGTGTAAACAACAGCATGTTACCAGGGAAAACGGGGATGAATCTACCGAACTTCCAGAACAAATCAGCCATCATGGAATCACTGAGGCTGGAAGGGACCCTGGAGGACTCTAGTCCATCCTGCTGCCCAGAGCACAGTCAGGTACAGCAGGTTGCCCAGGACCGTGTCCAGCTGGGTTTTAAGTATTTTCAGAGACTACGCAAACTCTCTAGGCAACCTGTTCCAATGTTTGACCACACTCGGGGAAAAAGGTTTTCCTTATATCGAATCAGAAGTAGGTAGTCTATGCTCCCATTCAGGAATTAGTGCTAGCAGTGCGAATACCCCACCTTGTACCTATGAAATACTGATGTCAAAGCTGGAAGAAGCTGAAGAACCAATGAAATATTCATTGTTCTGAACTTTGGCCACTGTTGAGGCAAGCATTTTTTTATTTCGGTTTAACATTTAGCTGAAGTTAAACTGGCAATATCCACTGGCATTTCAAAACAGAACAGCTCCTGTTGTTCCGCCCACTTCTATGGCATTTGTTCTCCGCTCCCCGAATTTTAAATATGTTTCACCAATAAATGCTGATCTACTTAAAATCCGGCATATCGCTTTACTATCTAAAATGAAACAATTCTAAATATATGGCTTCAGCTGAGGGAGCTGACAATCACTTCTTCGTATTTCTCATTCTCAAAGGTTAAAATGAGGATTACTTACCTCATAGGAGTCCTGTGAAATTTAATTAGCATGCAGATGTAAAATGCACTGAAATATTCATTATGACCTAAATCTTATTTCAGTAATTTAAATTTCACATTTTACTAGAAGAAGCTGTCTGTACATCAAATTAGACTATAGACGATATGAAGAAGGGTAAGATATGAAACACTATGTCATAGATACGTAAATTTTTTTGTAACTTTATGCTTTCTCAGCCTGGTCAAGAAGCTGACTCCCCAAAAAACCCAAGAGGGACACAATCTGAAATGAAGGTCATTTCTTTTACATCATGACTTCTTAAGGAGCCTCAGAAAAACAGCCTTTGTGAACAGCTGCAAGCAGATGAAGGTAGATGACAATCTTGCAAGGCAGACAGAAATGCTTTTTAGCGTGGTAGAAAGTTTCCCATTTTTATAATGGGATATTATAATGAGAGGTGGGAGCTAGACCTCCCATGTTTTCAAAAATTTTGCTGAAGAAGGAACACTGACCAATTACTAGAATTTTATTCTGAAGTTAATGACACTAATGTCATTCCACTGTTTACTGGCTGTGGACTCTAGATCCTTTCTTTTTTCAGGAGGGAAGAGTGAAGTATCTAAAAATAAAACTTTGTTTTCTCAGTAGCTAACCTTGTGTCTTACACCTTAACACCGTTCTCAGTGCACATTTTTAACAAGTTTTTTTTTCCTGTGGGTTTTTTTAATGTGGTGATTCATTGTTCAAAAAATATGAATTAGACAGTCAAGCCATTTAAACATCTCTACAAGATATGCCAGGGACTCCTCCTTACCCCTAACAATGCCAGTCCTCCTAATTAGCTTTAGTTTTCACATGCCACCTCCTACTCCCTGAACTCCTTGACAGATCAGAAGTACTGAGAGTTCTTGCAGCATTCCCTGAAAGTCCATTGACTCTGTCCATCAAGGCAGAAGCTAATCTGAGAAAGCAAGAGGCATCATCGCCTTGGTAGCCATTCTCTCCAGGTTTTGCTACTAACAGCCATAGTATTACAGGAAGGGGAAGAAAATCACATAGATCCCAAACAATATATGCTTTACACTTGTTGAAAACAACTTGAATTCAGGAATTTGGGAGCTGGGAATGGACTGGACTCCCATGCAGATCACAGAACACAAACACAATATTCCAGCGGGGGAAGGTTTGAACAGGCAAACCAGTACCAGCATTACTTAACTGCCTGTTTTTATTTTTTCATGTTGTCCTGGTTTGAGCTAAAACTTCCTTGTTTTGGGAAATGGACAAATGGAATTATTCCATGCAAATACGATAATTCTGCATTTAATTGGTTAAGGGGGTCAGGTGGAACGTTACGTCGGGAGCCTTTAAAAGCAGCAGGCAGGGGGCGGATCGCTCTCTTGACTTCCGGACAGCAGCGCAAAGAGAGGGCTCCCTCGAATCTGCTCTGCCGAGGGACCAGGCCGACACCAGGCCTGCTAGGCCCGACTAGGCCCGACCTGCAGATCAACCAGGCCTGAAACCTGAAGACTACAGACTCTGAACTGTTCTGCCGTGAGTCCTGTCCCGTCTGAATCGGGTGAGAACATTCGAATTCCCTGGCTGCTTTCGTGCCGAGAGCTTTTCTGCTATTAAACCTGCCCGAGGGGTTTCTCCCCACCGTTTCACCACGAGACGAATTCTGCTCCCTGCCCTGCAGCTGCAGAGTCTTCACTCCCACCTTGCTGCTGGGTGCCTGCCTGGAGCACTGACCTTGGACAAGACTGTTAAGAACTCTGGGTATCTAAGTCCTCTCTGCTTCATTTTTTCCCCTTTTTCTCGGTTTGTGCCTATATATATATATTAGTGTATAGTTGTATGGTTTTATTGTTTATTAAAAGTTTGTTTCAGTTTTCCGAATGCGGACCGAGGTGTGAATTTCTTCTTCCCCCTTAAACCCCTTCTGTCTCTAGCCGGACAGAAAGGAATCGTTAAGGAATTTGAGGAGTTGTTACCTCGGTCCCTCGACCCTTAACACATGTGTAGTTCGAAGCAAATCTGCACTAATTGATCCTTGTTGGAAAGAAGACTTCCAACCAGTGTACTCAGAATTGCTTAGTCAGTACTTCTGTTTTCTACAGAACAGTGTTCCTTCATTTAAATAATACTTTCTAACTCCTATCTTGACAGTGATGGACTAAAAAAAAACAACCAAAAACCTGCACTGTATTTCCTAGCCGGTTCTCCAGCAACAATGTGAATTGTAATTGGAGGATGGTTAAATACTGTAAATAGTGTTGTGAGCACTCTGTGGCTTTGTTTATACTGTTTGGATGAAAGCGGGCTAAAAGTCCACCTCATGCTGTGCTTAGACTGCTGGCAAAGACTCTTGCAGTTCAGCCACCTGCAAATCCCCTGTTATGTTGCTGGGTCTCTCTGAGACCTTCTGGACTCTCTGCTGTCTTGATATATTGGAGCAAGGTACAGTCAGATGGCAGTGGTGGGCTTGTCCACACTACAAGCGATACTAACCTGCTAAGCCTGGAGCTCACCAAGACCTGTGCCAGAACTTTGGTATGAGATATGTTGGACTGAAGGAAGGACTTGGCTTGTACTTAAGTGAGAACGTAGATGTATATACAGCCTCTCAACCTAAATAACAAAACCACTAGGGATTCAGCCAAGAAACCTGGGTTCCAGCTGGCTGCATATCTGTTTTGGTAAGGACCTAGGATGTTGCTTTGAGGTCAGCTGTTGTGGTTTAAACCCAGCCATCAACTAAATGCCCCACAGCCACTTGCTCAC
>NW_010420219.1:0-25593 GCF_000710305.1 Buceros rhinoceros silvestris
TCGCCTTCGCGCCGTAAGCCGCTCAGGCGAGGTGGAGGGCCCTGCGTGTGCCTCGTTTTTCCTCCACCTGTAGAGCGGGTGCAGCTGGCGCTTGGCCTCGTTTGGCTGAAGTGCTTTCGTGTGTGTGACAATAGTGGAGCAAAAGCGGTTTTTCATCTTTCTACTGTCTGCGCGCTTCACGACTAAAACGTTTTGGTTTTTTTTTTTCTGTTGTGCGTGTCGTACAGAATGAGCGATGAGTGGAGCGCTGGCAAGTGTAGCAGGAAGGTTTTAATGCGTCGTTTGTCCCTGCTGTACGTACTGTTGTTGGTAGTTGTTCTTGCCAGTTCACAACTGGGCGCATTAATTTAATGGAAGCTGTTGAAAGTACGTTTGTGTGAAGGTGTTAAAAGGTGAACTGAGGCAGCCGGGACTGAGAGAGAAAGAAGTATGTTTTTTTTGGCCTGGCTGTACCCAGGTGATAACAGCTTCATCAGGGTTTTTCAGAGTTTCGCTCTTGGGGCTTTTATTCATGGTATGCATTTGTTTACCATGTGGTTTTGTCGTCTCCAAGGGGAGTGTTTAGTAAGCACTTTACCCTGTGTAAGTAAGAGAGGTTTTGGTGATTGGGTGCCTGATACTGGAAGCTGCTCTGTTACTTGTTTTTCAGTCTTGCTAATGCTAGGTAATGTCTTGTCCCACTGTTTAAAACTGCTTCTCAGAACACTGTCTTGTCATAGTTATGTGTTGTGAGAGTAACAAATGCTGTAGCTGTAATTCAAAGACAAATACCTTTCTTTAATAAAGTGATGGCTCTGCAATTAAATTACTCTTTATTTAACTGTGAGTCATTGAATATATGTAATAGAAGACCTAATAAGCTTAGTTCAGGGTCCACTTGAATACTGACAGCTTTCCACAAGACACTAGCATGTATACCTGTAGTGAACATCCAGTATATGGTAACATTTCTCCAGGAATCAAGTCTTTCCTGGGAAGAGTGGAAGGAAGGGTACATATATTTAAAAAAAAAATTCATACCATGGGAGCAAAAAGGAATTTAAGTATTTTCATGACACATGTGTTTCCTTTTTGCAGTAATCAGCAACCCTGCCCCCTCCCCCCTTTTTTTTTTCTTAGTTCACTTATGACTAGTGTCATTGAGATGAGTTGGAAAATATTTATCTAATTGTTTAATTCATTCAGGTTGATCAAATAATAGGATGATATTCACTAATATTCCGGGTATTTCTGCCACAGTGGCATATTCTGCAGCATTTTAAGGAGGTGGAAGAGGTGACAGTGTGAAGTGCTGTGCTGGGTCAATCTTCTTCTGGATAAGCTTCCATCACTATTTTAGAAAGCAAAACCAGTTCAGGGTGACTTAACATTCATGTCAGGTTTGTGATCCTTTTCTGTTAGCTTCATGCATGGAGCAAAATCCCCACCTCTCTCCCATACAGTCTTGTGCTAAAGTACACCTTCCTGTTTTAGCCTCATTTTGCCCTGCTTTATGTCTTTCCTGCTATCATAAATGCTGTTATTTTTATTTTATTATGAGCTCCTATGTTTCTGCTCACACACTGTTTAACTCATGAAATAAAAGGCTAGTGATTGCAAGTTTACCTTTACCTTTTCTTCCTTCTTTGAATCTACTGTAACTCTTTTTGTTGAGCATTGTGATGTTTGGAATGAAACTATTGTTTTGTTTTGGGTTTTTTTGTTACAAAAAACTTTTTGAAAGCTATTTACTTCTGTAAGTTTGAGAGGTTGACCTGTTCCTTAGCTGTTGGAGTTTCTGGGCTTTATTATCTGAAAAATATCTTCAGCGATCTGGTGAACACAGAATTCTTAACACTGTTCTAGTAGTTATGGAATACTCTATTCAGATGTGTGGCTTTAGAGAAAAGAAGACTCACCTTCTTTCCTAACCTGCCTCTCAAAGCTCTTTGACAGAGTACCCTGGCAGGATTTTTTGAACTAGATTGTCAGCAAAATGTCTTGCTTAAAATATGGTTCAGCATTGGTTACTGATGTGATCCTACTGTCATCCCTTGCTCATGAACAAATACCGAAGCTTTCCAGTACTGAAGAAATACTGAAGCTGTTTTCCATTGGCTAGGGCTTACAGTGTAGAACCTGGAGAGACGAAAGAATGCATTCAAACTAGCGGTTCTTGTGGGTGATCTGTCCGGATATGTGCAGCCAAATATTGCTTCTGACTGTACATGTCTGAAGCAGAGTGTACTAAGCAGTGTTCTAAATCATGCAGTCATTACTTGCAGTGGCAGATAAAAGTGAACTGCTAATACCTCCGAGATTGTATAGATCCTCTAACTTGTTATTGGGGCTACTGTTTGTTTAACATTTCTATCCATTTTTACCATCAACAATGTATTGCTACACTTAGAAAAAAATACATTTCCTATCTTTAAATGAGGTTTATTAGATCATATTTCTAAAATATGCCTTTCTTTTCCACTTTATAAATGTTCTTAGGATCATACTTGACAGCAGGTCAGTAGGATAGCATGGTGTATCTCTGTTTCTCTTCAGTGGAACTATAAGCCAACTGTAAGTTTTCATCTAGCTGACAGACTAAATAGCTTGGTTGAATAGTTAAAAAAATACATTAAGCAGATGTGGTTAGGCAAGCTAGTTTTCATCACAGAATGAAGCAAGCTATTTTGTCAGTGTTTGACATCTATGCATTCTTTCTGTTAGATTTAGTTTGCTGAACCAATAAGTGCAGTTTGATTGGCTGAACTGAAAATTTCTTATTTGTCAGTCAGCTTTTCACTGTGGTATAAGGCACATAATGTATATCTTGATTATTTGGATTCAGTTTTTGCTATTTTCTGCTTGACAGTAGTAGCATCCATACTGAGTATAGTCTTGTGCGTTGTTGGCATTTTTTTGACTTCAGAGTAGCCACATGACTTAATGTGATGCCTCTGGCCACCCAAATACATTTATGTCTGGGGAGGAAGACCATGGTGGGCAGAGGGATGTGTGTGTGTCACAAGTCTGTGTCTTAAACCAGCAGTCTTACCCAGAGCAGTTTTCAATGTGATTTTAGTATTATGCGTAATTGGAAGTGGTCTCTTTAAGTGGTGATGAGTTACTCAAGGCATGTTGTATACAGATCAGTAGCACTGCTGGGTGGATATGTGTTGTCTTCTTCAATGATACATTACTGATAAATTATCGCAGTGAGAAAACAATGTGTTCTACCCTATATTAAATTAAGCTGACACTTAAGGATAATAAGCAATTAAGAGAATGTTTGGCACACCAGATTTGGTCTACTTTTGCCTAGCTGTCAGTGAAATGACCTTACCAACTATGCAGATAATGAAAGTGTTTAAGTATACCAAATAACACCGCAAAAGCCTCCCCTGTGTCTAAATGAACATTGTACAGAAGAAACTTGAGATATGGGAAAGCGGGATGAACTCTGGGTGATTCCCAGATTGTCCTGTGCAGTTCTCCTTTTTAGTTTGGACATATAAAATAGGTTTGAATATTTGAAGGCTGAAATCATCATATCTTAACACAGTCTTGGGCTTTATATGTTAACTTCAGGTACCTGGTAGAGGTCTTGAGTTCTGAAACTCTAGCAGAAATTCAGCTTTTCACATGTGGAGGAAAATCAGTATATCATAAAGACAATGCTTGTATCTCCTAATGACTCTGATTCTCAAATTCACTGATTTTTTTTTTTTAAAGAAGTCTTATTCCTGATTTTAAGGTGATGACAATGTTGTCTTTCCAACACTGACCTCTCCTCTCTGTGAATCTCAACTCCGTAAAAAAGATGGATAGGTGCACTCTATACTGTGTTGTTATGATGTTTTAAACATAGTCTTTTCCAAGAATACAGTTACTGGGAGGATTACGTAGTATTCATTTTGTTTCGATACTTTCTTTTCTGATTCCTGTATCTTTTTGTATGCCCTGTGCACAGAGAGTTTGTGGGCTTTTCTGTGTATGACGAATGGAGTATTTGGAACCTCATTAACTGTGAGATTTCAGTTGCAGTGTTTATGTAGGAAGAGATAGTTGATGGCTTAATTTAGGAAAGTAGGAATTAAAAAAGTGGTGTGTAATGCTGAAGGTATGAGTGATGACTGGGATCTTTTAGAGCTCATGCGTGCAGAAGAACTGGAAACATGGATAAGTCTGAAACTTTCTGCTAAGGAATGTGAAATTGTATACATAAGGAATTTGGAGGAAGCAAATTGTTATGAATGGATGAGTGAAAGCAGGGAGATGAGAACTGACACTCAAGATATTAAAGGAAAAATTGTCACTGTCAATGAACATTATCCTAAAACATCTTGTTTTGGAGGAACTTGATGTTCAGCCAGTCTCTGAACTGTTGAACTTTCTCTTTAGTTGGGGGGGGGAAAACCTGATATTCAACCCTGAGAAGTTATTTCCTAAAGGAAATAAAAATTGGCAGAGAATAAGATCTTTTTGATAATGGTGCTAATTTTATTTCATTAAAGTGCTTGTAAAAACCTTTTTGATTGGATACAAAACAGTAGTAGGCAAACTGTTATTTCTGGCAAGTCTGATACTGCTAAGATGACTTACTGGGTATGATAGACATTTCTGTGGTTGTGAAGGCTGAGAAGCTGGACTTACAGCACTGAAGATTCTATTGATAAATACCATTAAACTTATTTACATTGTAAATGTCAGTAAACTTCTTGTTCAGAAAGGGAATGTGCGGAGGGGAGGAAATACAGGACACCTGAATATCTGTGTACGAAAACGCATCTAACCATTCCTCAGTGTTAGATCATTCTTGTTACCTGCACTTTATTTTCTGGGAACTTTTTTTTTCTCAGTAGATAAGGATAATTATGTTTAGAATAGAGGAGTAGATGCTATAAAATAGTTACTTCTAATACAGCAAATGTCAGATGTAGGGTGATGCTGGATTGGACTTTCAGTCTGTGGTGGCAGCAGCTCTCATGCATCACAGAATACCATGGTATACATTCTTTTTCCTCTCTTCCTCCTACTTTTGCCCTTTAATACTCCATCAGGATCACATATTTTTAGCTTAATGGAAGTAGAACTCATTACACCTGAATTTAAACTTGGGAATTTCATAACTCTGTGATTATTTTTTTCCCTGTATTGAAGTTCTTATACAATAAACAACACTTAAATATGTTTCATGTTGTATATCCAGTTTAAAGTCATTTGGTTACGTTTCATTTGGCTTCTGTGCAAATGTTTCAAAAAGGTCTGTAATTGCTAATTTTCAAATCTAGGCCTTTAATGTCAACTTGATTTTTTTTTTTCTTGTCGCGTAGGTGTAGGTGTTCAAGTTACCTTTAAGCATGTGTGGTTTTTATGCTGAGTGGTCACTTGCATGTGAGTATGCATGTGCCTGAGATTAGATAATCATCACATACATGCACGTATACACAAACTCAACATTTTGTGAGTTTTGCATTTTTTGTATTTTTGTGTTAGCTTTAAGATTCTGCCAAATTCAAACAGTAATGAAAAAATACTGATAATTCATAGAAGCAAATAGGGGGAGTTCAGTTTTCCAGGTAGCAGGAGGCTTGATTATGTCATTTTGAGAAATGTATTGCCTATATAGCTCTTATTTAAGAATTTCTATAACTGTTAGAGGTGATTTGGTGCCTGTGGCTCTTTATGGAGAGAAAGAAAAGGAATAACATCTTCAGTGCTGGCATCCAGGAAGCTCCTACTGAAATTTCTGATGGTGGTTGAAGAACTTACTGTTTCAGGGATCTTAAAAAATACAATATATTAAAAATGTATATAAAACTAACTTCATTAGCTAGTGTTTATTTTTGATTTTGAGGGTAAATGATCCCAAGTTTTTTGCTTGACTTAGATACTGAAGGCAAGACTCCTTCATCTGGAAGAGCATAAAGACAAATTATTTCTCCCTTGCCCCCCTTAGGTTGTCTGTGTCCATGAAAAGCTTTAATTATGCAAAGCAGTAAAGGTATAAACTTGCACAAGTAGTCCATGTATTACACAATGCCTTTCTCAATGAAATATTTTTGAAATAACTTATATCTAAAAATGGGAAGATAGATACTGCATAACTTATCTTAGGCCTTAATTAAGAGGATAGATAGGTTTGTGAAGGGGGGTTTACATGCTGTCTTAGACTTAGTGTGTTAAATTTAACAATCTGTGAAATAGAGGTAGGTATTGCATCATGAGAAAGCTATGGGATGTTTTTATCTTTTATTTTTCTGGAAGGATTTTTAAAGTTCTTTTCAAGAGAATGAAAGTGAGCATGTATTATCTCAAAATAGAGACTTCCTGTAATATTAAAAACCCAATAAATGAACTTAGCCTTAGAGGCTTTAAAAACCAACCCAGTTAAAATTACGGAAAAGGTTTCTTATACTAAGCACGGGCCAGAATTTCATTGGTACAGTGGATTCTGGTTTGGGAAAAAAATTTACAAAGTGTCTAAAGGTCTTCAGAAAGTTGAGCAGAAACTCTGAAGGCGGTTTTATGAAGCAAACTGTTCTGTATACAGCACAAAGGTTTGGTCAGGGAAATCCAACATCTGTAGGTGACGTCTTACACTTCCATTGTGACTGATTGAGAGAAATAGCAGCTTTGCTGCAGAAACAATAAGGAAATAAAAATCTTCATCTGACTACAGCGATAGGGGATGGAAGTCTTTCTTGGTATAAGGATGAATTACTGCATCTCCTCATATGTGCCCAGTGGATCATATACGACAGAAAGAATGGGGAATCCAGATACTGTCTTCTGTATTCTCCTGCTTTGTCCAGAGATTGCTGCCTGGTTTGAAGACTCAAAAAGGCGGTTCAAGCGAGGGGAAAAATGAGAAAGAAGAAATCAAGAACCTTTGTTGAAAACTCTGACTGGATCCAATATCAGACTGGTGAAACTAGCCACTCCATTCTGTGAGTAGTGCTCTGTTAAAGGTGTGATGTTGCCTTGGGGCTACTAGTGAATATCCAGAATAAAAAAAAAAACAACAAGGCAGCAGGAGAGATTTCTCCAAGAGGTGTGGTGCAAAGGGATGCTGTGGTTCCCTCACAAGATCGCAGACTGACTGAGGCTGGAAGTGACCGCTGGAAGTCATTTGGTGCAATGCTCTGCTCAAGCTGGCCCATCTAGAGCTGGTTGCCCAGGGCTGTGTCCAGATGACTTTTGAGTATCACCAAAGATGGAGACTGCACAACCTTCCTGGGCAACCTCTGCCAGTTCTCAGTCACCCTCACTATGAAAAAGTGTTTCCTGATGTTCAGAGGGAACCTCACATGGTTCAGCTTGTGCTCATTGCCTTTGGTCCTGTCACTGGGCACCACACAGCAGAGCCTGGCTCTGTCTTCTTTGCACGCTCCTTGTAGATATTTATGTATGTTGATGAGACCTCCCTGAGCCTTCTCTTCTCCAGGCTGAACAGTCCCAGCTCTCTCAGCCTTTCCTGGAGAGATGCTCCAGACCCTTCACCATCCTTGTGACCCTTCGCTGGACTTTCTCTGTCTCTTGTGCTGGGAAGCCTAGAACTGGACTCTTCTGTGTACTTCTTCTGTAAGGTGTTAGTTTGCTTCTTAAGAACAAAGTTGTCTTAGTCCTGTGTGCTGAGGAAGCAAGCAGATTGCATGATGATTCAGACTGGAGTACTTGTTGGTGTCAGTGTAAATCAAGGGCTTATCTGGAATTCTAGCTTTGGTTTGGGTTTTGGTTTCTTGGTTTGGGGCTCTCCCTGCATAAAAAGGACTATTCCCATTAGAGGACCAGCTAGAATTTCTTTCTGCTCACCAGCCGAAGGAAAGGATGTCGGGTGGTTTAAGAAGGAAATTGTGTATTCAGCCCCTGGAATTTTGTCACAAAAGAAAATAAAAGTTCTGGATCTTTTTTCTGTCTTGAGGCAGTGAAGAGGAAGAAGTAAGTCAGTTGAGGCTGAACATGGTCTGAAAAATCTGATTCACAGGATTTCTGTGGAAAGGTTAAATGTAAAGTAGACCTTGTTGTGCACAATATTGTCGATGCTGGTAGTTCTGGAAGAAATGTCAACTTTATAATTCTGAGCAAATGAAGGAAACGTGGTTTAAACTGGCTTGATTTTTCTGCTAACTGCTTTTGCAGTACTCTTGAAAAGTTTCTTCTAGTGATGATTCTAGGAAAGAATACTAGAAATACTTGATGATCTTAAATGTCTCTTCCAATCAGATGATTCTGTGTGAAATTAAAAAAATGGGATATTACATCAACAAAGCATTCACTTTTGAAAATGCTACCTCACTCTTACAAACTTCCTTGAAATTTTCAAGGATGAATGAGGTTGTGCATGAACAATGTTACAGTCAGACCCTACAAGCTGAAATTGAGTAGTGGCTTACTAAGAAACATAGCTGTTCATGCAGTGGGAGTATCAAGGGTCCTCACATAAAATAAACTAAGCACCAGAATAAGCTTTAAAACTCAGCTTTTCCCCAAACAAAACAATAAGAACAACCCCAACCTCCCCAAAATGATAAAAAAGGTAAAGATTTAAGTTTAGACACAATAAAGCCAATAAAGAGTAATGATGATCCAGAGCTGCTAGAATACAGGGAAGCTTGTAATATAGATCCATCAGTGTAAATAAATAATCCTTAGCTGCTGCTTTGTGTACTTCGGGGTGCTTTTTGATACTCGGGCATAGCTATTGACTGAAGAGGAGATTGCATGTTGAAAGATTCTGATCTAGGTTTGGAAATTTGAGGCACAGACTAAACTGCTTTTAGTACTTCCAGGTACTCTGTGGATGGGGAGGAGTTATTTGGTGAATTCAGGTGTAAGACAGGGTTTTATATTTTTACTACTCTAAAATTAATCCCCCAACAAAGAGTGACCACACAAGATACTCAGAATGGATAATGCTTGCGTAATTTTAAGTAGAGAAAGCTTTTAAGTATCTGGTTACATCAGTGAGGATGTAATACATTACAATTTTTGTATTATAATAAGTGAAAGGTAGTTGAATTCAAGAGCCTGGAATTCAATGTACCTGAGTTTGCAGACATTTAATTTGGTTTTGGCTTGCAAGTCCAGAGCCTTCACTGCCTTCGGGTGCTTGTGTTTTGACATTAAGATACATGATCTTGCTAACTTGCTGGTTACCCAAGGCAGAGCTGCCTCTTCATATGCTGAAAGGAGTACTGAAACATACATGAATAAGAAAAAGAGAAGCTCCACGGAAAGGGCTGGATGTTTTCAAGGGAAGAGGCAAAGGCTAGTTATGATAGCTCTCGGTTTCGCTTTAACAGGTTTGTGAAGAAATCAAGGCAAATGGAAATGCTAGCTAGCATTGTGGGTGTTAACATACAGAAAAGAGACTTTGGTTTTAAGGCGATGGAAAGGTAGTCATCCACTTTGATCGCATTGCCAGTGCTGTTTCATACTCTTCATTCTTTAATGTTGTGTAACGGTCTCTATATTCTTTGGTTTCAGGGTGCATAGAATCAGCTTGCACTTTACTTGGTGCCTTTCTAGGCTCGTTTGAAGGCATGGTTCTAAGTGACTACAGCCAGGCAATACAATAATACAGAACTGAAGCCTTGTGAAAATAAGATTGAAAGTCACTTCATCTAACCCATTCCGCACTTGCCCCAGCACAGTGATGATGACGGTGTTTCAGAGCACTTTCTGCTGGGCATATTTGCACCCACTTGCGCTGGCACTAATACTTATGCAATGTAATGTCATCTTATTTAGTAGGTGGTTCAGCTGAAAATTGTAGTATTATGTTTGCCTTTAAGGAATGTTTATGGAGGCTTTACTCTTACTGTTCCAAGAGGGATTTTAAATTCACGTCAATGAGTTTAAAAAGAGCATTCAGGTTAATGGAGAGACGACACACATCATCATTGTTGGAAGGATGCTATTTCAGTTCCCTTCAGAAATTGTCTTGGGATTCTTGCTTGCCAATCTTGTTATCACCTCACGGTTATTTGGCTGGTATTGTATATGGCCTTAGATGGCTCAATAATGTTCTCTATTAATTTCTTCCCAGCCAGAGCATTCACGATCCAGTAAGTTTTTCCTCACATGAAATATGAGGTTTCTAATGGGGGAAAAAAACATTCTGCTATATACAGTCTTGCTGGTAAAGTTCAAGGGACAGTACTTGCAGCATAATATTTTGGCAGCTAATGGTCTGAGGGGAAGTTGGAACTTGTTCTTCACTGACAAAGGAACAAAGGAAAGGAGAAAAACCTGAATCTTAATAACCTCCATAGAGGGATTAAAAGTATAGAATGAGGTATGAGCCCTGAAGTTTCTGCTGCTCTTCCCTGAACATAGTGAGATTTTTTTAAAAACAAAAAAAATCCATGTTTTAATGTTTTTTTCTTCTCTAGTCTGCAGTACTGTTAACCATTATTCTGGCATTGTTTTGTTAGTGTTTCTGAAAATAATATCCCATAATTAGCAGCTTGTCCTGTAGCTCCCTAATAACAATACATTTGTGCTGTGGTTATCTTATCAGTTATCTGAGAGCCCAGAATAATCACTTGAACTTTAGAAAGCTGAATGTGACCACTAGATGGAGTCCAGTGTGCATATTTCAATACTAGGAATCCTATATTATGGTTGAAATGCAAGATAGTTAAAATGGCTTGGGTGTTTTGTATCTCATGCCTAACAATAAATGTTCATTTGTTCAGCTTAGATTGACTTAGACAACTTCCTAAAGTTCTTTGGGTTATTCTTGATATGTCTATCCTCAATGTATACTTGAACGAAGTTTAAACTTAAGGCACATGCTTTGCTGACAGCTCCCAGTGCTCATATGTGGATGAAAATGCGTTGTTACTCATGTAGGAATGGACTTGTGAGAAGACTGACCTTTCTGCAGTTCTCACCTATGTGACTTAAAGCTATTAGCTAAGCTATCTAGCATTTTGTAACTAGCAGGGTTTTCAATTTGTGTGTGTCTCTCTATCAGCACATACATAAACCGTGTATTCAGTATTTGGAGTAGCATTTCTTGGGTTGCATCATCTATGCCTCCTTCACACTGCTCTAAATGTGTAAAAGGTCACAAACATTCCCTTATTTGTTGATTAAAAGAAATGTGTGATATTAGCCAGCTACTACAGCTTCTTTGACTAGGTAAGATAGAACCCAATCTTGCTCCAGTTTTCATGGGCATTGTTTTTAACTTTTGATATGGTCTTTGACATTGGAGGCATCTCACGTGAATGATAAATTGCCTCTGATCTTCAGCCTGGTGGTATACGTAATATTTCTAGTGTTACAGTAGTGTTTTTGTTTTTCTTAGATGCAAACATCTTCTTACGGCCTTGCTGAGTGTGCAGATTTTTGGTCAACGTTACGTAGGAATCTAAGCATGCTATTGTCAAGGCTGCCTCCTGGAGTAATCATACTGGCTTTCTTCTGAGGATGGAATTATTTTGGAGTTTTTCTTTCTCTGTCTCTATATTTAAAGTGTGGCTACCCCATGTAATGCCACAGAATCATGAAATTGTAGAGGTTGAAAAAGAAAATCTCTGGAAGTTGCCTAGTGTAATCCCCTGCTTAGAGTGGGTTGCTCGGAGACAATACTAGTCTGGTTTTAAAATCTGCAAAGATGGAAATACTTTAACCCCAGTAGTTGACAACACTCTTTTTTTTTAAAATCCTTTTATATTCTGTGTTCATTGCCTCTTTTCCTAAGACTGTACTTTCAAGAAGAGTCTGGCTCTGTCCTCCCTCTGCGTTCCCATTAGGTAGTTGCAAACAGCGGTAAGATCTCCCATTAGCCTTAAGGTTGAACTATCCAAGGTCTCTTAGATTTGTCTTATAAATTATATGCTTCAGCCCCTAAACTATCATGATAGCCCTCCATTAGACTCAGTACTATATGTCAGTATCCTTCTTGTACTGAGAAGTCTGCTAGGCATGTTCAGTTTGCTGTCCAACAGGATGTCATCCTTATCCACTCATTCAGACCACATCTCCCTCATTTGGCTACAAGAAGGCTAATGGAGACTGTATCAGAAGCCTTCTTTTACTAACATTATTCAATGTCCGTTGCTATCTCCTTGTCCACAGAGCCAACCATCTCATCACAGAAGGCAAGCAAGATGGTCAGTCATAATTTGTCCTTGGTAAATCTATGTTGTCTACTTAGAACTACCCTCTTATTCTTTATATGTTGGAAAGTAGCTTCCAGGAGGGTTTGCGTCATAATTTTCCTGGAGACTGGAGTGAATCTGACCAGCCTGTAGTTCCCTGTATCCCCCTTCTGGATAGTGGGGTTTACTAAGAATAATCTATATCCAAACAGACAGTCTGCACTGGCTTTGACAAATCAGGTGCTTGAGAGTTTTAAGACAGAGTTAAACTCACTTTCGTGGCCCCAAAGCAGGTTTTAGCACAGTTTCTTCTTTCCGAAGAAACATGAGTTCTTGAAGAGAGAGAGTTACCTGATAAAGCTCTTCTGTGAAATTTGCACGAAACAATTATTGCAGAAACAATCATTGCAGAAACAGTCCTTGCAACAGGATCCACCACCTGAATTTTCTAGTTCCTCTTCTCTAGGAACATTCCTATTAAGAACAAACTGTTGCATATACACCTCTTTCCATCTTGCAGGCCTGTTGGATCTTCAGTTCTTTCTTGCAGCATAGCTTTATCTGACAGGACTGAGTACATTGCCTTAAATATGTATCAGCTGACTGTTGAGGCACTCCAAAGAGTGATAAATGGAATTGGTTTAATCTCTTTGGTGTGAGGAGGCTTTAGGCCCCCATCTCTAACATTCTGAGCCAATATACAGGCAGTACCAGATGGAAGGTAGTGCTCCACCTACAAATGCTGTCACGTTTTGAGAAAAGCTGAATTCAGACAGAATGTGTTAAGATCTCTAAGGAACCAGATGTTCACTCCTGTCAGGGTGCCATCAGTTTGGGGATGTTAAATATCAAGGGCATCTTCTAGGTAAAAATGTAAGTACCTCCTTGTAATGTTTTAAGAGATTAAGGTTATTTTTGTGGCTCTTATTCTTAGATGCTCGAATCCTGCCTGAAGCATATTGAACATCATGAGAGTCTGTCTGAACCTCATGAAGTTCAGCAAGGCCAAGTGTATGGTCCTGCACCTGGGTTGGGGCAATCCTTGGTATCAACACAGGCAGGGGGATGAAGGGATTGAGAGCAGCCCTGCAGAGAAGGACTTGGGGGTACTGGTGGATGAAAGGCTGCACAGGAGCTGACAACATGCACTCACAGGCCAGAAAGCCAAACGTATCTTGGGCCGCATCAAAAAAAGCGTGGCCAGCAGGTCAAGGGAGGTGATTCTGCCCCTCCACTCTGCTCTGGTGAGGCCTTGCCTACAGTACTGTGTCCAGCTCTGGAGTACAAGAAGGACATGGACCTGTTGGAAAGGGTCCAGAGAAGGGCCACAAAAACCATCAGAGGACTGGAGCACCTCTGCAGTGAGGACAGGCAGAGAGAGTTGGGGTTGTTCCTGCCTGAAGAAGAGAAGGCTCCAGGGAGGCCTTATAGCAGCCATCCTGTACTTAACAGGGGCTTATAAGAAAGATGGAGGCAGACTTTTTAGGAAGGCCTGTTGTGATAGGAGAAGGGGTGATGGTTTTAAACGAAAAGAGGGGAGATTTAGGCTAGACAAAAGGAAGAAATTTTTTACGATAAGGGTGGTGAAACACTGGACCAGGTTGCCCAGAGAGATGGTAGATTCAAGGTCAGGTTGGATGGGGCTCTGGGCCACCTGATCTAGTCGAAGATGTCCCTGCTTACTGTAGGGAGTTTTGAACTAGATGTTCTTTAAGGTCCCTTCCAATCCAACCCATCCTATGATTCTGTGTTCTTTTGCAAATATGGGCCTTTGTCTTTATGAAATGTTCTGCTTTAGTGATGGCATGTCTGAAGACAGAATATCTGTGGTGTTTTGTAGTAACATATTCGATTGGAAGGTCGTCTTAGTTTGATCTGTGGTCTCTCAACTGTTGAATTTCTGTCTAGGTACCTCTAAAAAATCCTCATGTTGTTAATGAGAATTTTGTAGGATCCTCTGAAAATTTTGAATCAACTCAGGTAATGAGTCCCTAAATGCTTCTACATTTGTAAATATTAACCAATGTCAAAAGGAAACTTTTTAGAACTGTCTGATTTATAGCATGTTTACTGTGTACCTGTGTTATTATGCTTGTTGGAACTCATTTGGTTCTCAAAGAGCTGCTTAACATGTTGATTTAGAGTTCTCTGGTTCCCAGGTGAAAAGTGGTTATTAGGTATGTACTGTAATCAAAGGAGGACTGCTGGTTAGACCCTTAAAGCAATTGTGTAACTGTACTGTTAAACAGTTCCCAGCAATTTTTTGGAGGGGAACTAGAGCTTCTTTTTTGTTACCCTGAGAGCATGTCTCAAAAAGATGTGATGGTGAAGAACTTGGAGCCAACACAATTGATCTTTTTGTCTTCAGGAATCTCACAGTCAGTACAGATTCAATATGGTATATAGCAAGGAGGAGTTTGTTGCTCCCCATATAAACAGGTGGTTTAGCTTAGGGATAGAATATTTGCAATATATACAAACTCAAATAGTTCTTTGTAAGTCTGCATGCTTTCTGGTGCGGACTCTTTTTCACAAACCAAGAGAAGGCAGGTGTTAGTGATGTGTCCTCTTTTCAGTCTTCCTTTCCTTCCTCTACTCTTCCTTATAGAAAAAGACCTTCTCATAACCCAAGTTAAGCTAAAGGCAGTTTGCAGTGTCTGGTTTGCTGTACATGTGAGGTACACTGCAGGCTTGTTCATATGTTGATTTTTTTGTTGTTGTTGTTCTGTTGGTTGGTTGGTTTCTTTTTAACCAGTGGATAAAGGCTTTTATCTACCCTGGGCTGTTTTTTAGCTCTCTTCAGTTTGTAGATGAAGTTCCGTCAGACATCAACAAGAATTTTCCAGCCTCCTGTTTCACTTTGAGATGTAATACTGTAATGCATAGTATTACATTGTGTCACGTTTCTGTCTGGCTGTTCATTGCTTGTGCAGTGTGGTTGCTCATTACAATCACAGGAATCTCCTTAGTGAAGCTGGAAACTTCTACTTTGCACCAAAATAATGTCTTAGGAAAAAGTCTCCTTGTTAGCAGATGGCTTTACGTTGCATACTATTCAGATTTCTTGTAATATTAATATTTAAGCATCTGGTCAAGCTCCTCCTCCCTATGGTTTCTTCCCACCCCTCATGTCCCCATATTTATCTCCCTTTCAAGCTCTTTTTGGAGTGCTTTTTATGTTGTTGTCACCACTGTGTTGATCCAAATCAGTTTCAGTTGCCTTTTCTGAAGTAGTTTAGAAACAGGATGTTAAATTTATTCAAGATATAGTCAGAATTAAATTTGCTTTTAATTGGTTTTGAATTAGAAGATTTCCCAGGGTCACTTCCAGCCTGACACTGTCTATGATTCTGTCATGTGTTTTCTTTTGAAATGAAATCTTTTTGTCTTCTTGTTTCTCCACGCATTACCTAGTACTTTAAAAGTGAGGTAATTTTCTAGGCATTTGTAGGAATTGCTAGTGCATGGTGAGGCGTTGTAAACTGACTTTTTTCTTATACTTTCTTAAGGCATGAGCTACTTTTTTTCCTAGAAACATTTCTCATTATGTAGTCTCTGAAACTGCGTGCAAAACCCTCTTAACAGTAATTTCTTTTAATGATCTCTTAACTTTTGATACCATCTTTGGAACCTGAAATTTGTCAGGCCTCTATAACACTATGCTCCAGTTGGCAATGAAGTGGGCTTCTGCACTAGAAATAGTTGACTTGAATGTGTGTTTTTGGGGGTGCCTTCCATGGTAATTCCCATGACTGTCTTCCCTCGTGTTTGCAAGGATGTCTTTATCCAATCTTTGTGAATCGAGCAGAGCATTTGCCTCACTGACCTGCTTGTTTTCAAAGAGGGTAGGATAGTTAGAAAGAGAGAACAAGGTACAGACATGTGCAGGGTTTGTGGTTATGTAGGAAGTATCTGTGCCCTTCAAAGCAGAATTTAAGCTGAATTCTTCACCATTACCTTCTTTATTCACCTCCCCCCTCCCCAAGGAAAAAAAAAAAAACAACAAAAAACCCCAAACCAAACAACCACCTAAAACTATTTCTTCTTAACAGAACTGCCTTAACGCAATTTGTATTTCTTACACTATGTGGAATGTGCTCACTGCTGCCTTTGAGATTATGGGACTGCAGGAACTACTTGGATCACTGTCAAATATTGATTTAAAAAGAAAAATCAATGTGTCTGCGTGTTTATTATGGCGTTTTTAGGTTAGAAATGTAATGAGAAACATACTGAGATGTATTAACTAGCCAGATGTTAGCGAAAAATAGTAATATATCTTAGCTGTTTCTTCTGAATGTCTTAAAGCATTCCAGTATTTTCTTGAGATTTGGGGATTTGCATGGGGGCAAATCTGTAGCTGACATCATTAATCTGTTTATTCCCCCCCCATGCTTACCTTAAGTCCGTTTAATTTAGCTTGTTTTAACTCCTTTGCAACAATTTTGAGTTTGTATGTTCACTCTTTCATCCAGTTTTAAAATTTGGTAAGTAATTACGTAAATATATCTCAGTGTTTTCAGTTTAGCAGAAATATAAAACTAATCAGCAATGTCCAACAGGGTGATTGATACTGTTACGGCATGGAATGGGACAGTTATTTTTTGCAAATTCTTTGCCTTTGAAAGTAGTTTAAAAAAATTTAACACTTCTTCTTAGTGTTTATGTACTTGTATGACAGATACCGCTACAGGGTGTGGAGTAGAATCCTGTAGTGATAAATTCAATCACTACAGGTGCGATTCACTATAAACCTAATAAATTTATGTATTTTAAATTCCATTCTATTATTTTTGTTTTAGATGTAGATGTTGATCTGGACTAGATACTCAGTCAACTGTGTTCTTTTTTTTTCTTTTTTTATGACTATTGAGTATTTACTGTCAAGGACTAAGTAAAGTCATTTTCTGGCAGGTGGGAATTGACTGATGACTTCTCATGTGAGGAAGAAAGGAAAAAGTAAAGACAGCCTTCATCTCCCTTGTGGTTTGCCTGAACTGATAATAGCGTACTGATAACATATAGATTTGATTAAAGTAGGTTTATATAACACGTTGGGGGTTTTTTCCATAACAGCAGTGATTTAAGAATATTCCCCTTGTATTTTGAGTTTTTTGTTTTTTATCACTAAAAAGCACATATAGGTCAAGCAAAGAAGTGCTTGTCAGTACGAACTCTGTGCTAAGCATTCTGGGAGAGTGCTTTCTTGCAGCAGATGAGAATTCTTTGTGGCTGGCAACAGAAACTGCAGCAGTATCTTTGCAGTTTCCTTTCATCTTTGATTATGTTCTAAGGATCCCTGAAATATAGGAGCTCTTTCTGTGACCGTCTGGAATATCCTTTCATCTCTGTTGCTGACTACAGCACATGCAGAAAGCCTCCTATCTTCTACAGCTGAGGTATCCTTTGCTTTTCATCACCCTCTGATTTTTGTCTTCTGCGGCTGGATTTTTTGGCAGTGTTTAGCTTAAGCAAATAGGATTTTGTTTCAGTAGCTGATGGTTTCTAGTTGAGGAACATACTAAATGTCGGACGTAATGAAGATTGTACAAAGAACTATTTCTGTGAAGCACAGGAAAATTACTGGACTCGAGCGAAGGAGGAAGACATTCTGCAAATGCAATCAGGGCTGCTAGAAATGCAAAATTCAACAGCTTTGGAATGGGTTGTACTACAAGCGTGATTCTGTTTAAAGGCATTCGTACAGTTTTTGAGAGAAACTGTGGTTATATTTGCAAACAGCAAGGGGAAAACAATGCCCTTGAATACACAGCATTCAGCTTGCCAAGTGAAGATTCAGGAATATTGGTTCATTCATCCCTGGTAAATACAAACTTATTTTCATTAATAATTTTATCTGCTAATTGTAAACTAAACTAAAAACAGGATACCATGTTTATTTAACATTTATGTACAGACATGAATATATCTTGTTGTGATATTGTAGGATGTTAGTGCATGTATGTGACATGTGAAACATGTGTGCATGCAGCTGTTATGTTAAAGCTTAGGATTCATATTCATTATATAATTTAGATTTGTGTTGGTAGCTCTGGAGAATTTGTGCTCCATAAACAGGGTTGTTATAGAAGATAGTCTGTTGTTAGATCTTTCTAAACATACTCTTGGAATGTATTTGGCACTACAGCTGAAGAACAACAGATGATTACGTTATGTGGAAAAACTATGGAATGCATTGTTGGGAAAACAGTAACCCAGATTCTAAGGTTTATTTTTTTCAGATGGATTTGCGTGCTTTTTTTTCTTTTTTTTTTGCTGAAACTATTTCTCTTTAAGTTAATGAAAGGGATATAGGAGCATTCTAGAAGACAAAAATGGTTGAAGGGAGTAATAACTGTTTTTTGAACCTGCTTTCCTCTCAAAGGCTTTTTTAGGTGTTGCCTAATGCACGAAAACAGGCTTGTGAGACTGTCTTCTTTGTACCCCCCAGGTTAATAACACATTCGTGCATCAGATGTATTGCATTTAGGTTTGAGGGGGTGGAATTGCCATAGCTAATGTGCACTGCTTGCTTCGGAACTGGGTTAGTTAAGGATTTAAATATTTATTTAAAATAATTTGGGTAACTTGTTAATTGCTTTGTCACTGGCTCTGTAGTTGGAATGAGATGGGTGTGGTACTGAAATAACT
Organism: Buceros rhinoceros silvestris; assembly: GCF_000710305.1. Classification (NCBI taxonomy): domain Eukaryota; kingdom Metazoa; phylum Chordata; class Aves; order Bucerotiformes; family Bucerotidae; genus Buceros; species Buceros rhinoceros. The sequence continues at coordinate 18,744 of NW_010420219.1, forward strand.
GGACAGATTTTGACAAGCTTCTAATGCCTACTGGCATACTCACACTGTGCAATCACAGTTAGGGAAAGCCTTTAGAAATTTCACAAAGCTTTGTTGTTTTTATAATGTTTGGGTCCTTTTTTGCTGAACTCAAATATAAGAAAAAAGAGGGGTGAGTGGGTATATGTAAGTATGTATGTGTACATACGTGTGTGTGTATACATAGGCACACACATATATGTATATTTATGTACATGGGTACAGGCATATAAGCTTCCAGGAAAGAATACAGAATAATCTGAACTGTCTTCAGATGCTTAAAATAACTTACAGTATGTATATTACCCTTCGTGATAGTACTGCATTTTAAAAATTCTTAATGTGGTTTGATATTAAAAATAAAATGGCTTCCTCTAGGTATAAGAAGCCCTTCTACACTGTTAGCCATTTTTAAGTTACCCTTATATGGATGGTTATTAGACACTTGTTAAACTCTGGAAAATGAATACTTTCAGTAACTTTTGTTCTTCATTGAATTTAGGACCTAACACCTTTACTGGCCTTAAATTCCACATATAGTTAGATGAGTTAATGAGGAAATACTTTTTTTTTTTTTAAATGTAGTATGACTTACTGTAACTTGGCTGCAGTGAAAATGTTGTGTACATTCTCTCTTCTTTGTTTCGTGTGGTATAGTTCCAGTAATAATTTCTCTTCAATTTAGCCCTACAGAACTGGTTTGCAAACTGGCAAGATTAAGCACAAAATATGTTAGTCTGCCATTTACAGCCAAAGTTCCTCATCTGTCATTTGGGTTTGATTTGTTTTTTTTCCAACTCCAAAATTTCTAGATACTTTTAAATAACAATACTGGGGCTTTTTTATTTTCCTGTATGGCCTTGTCAGCTTGGTTTAAGTGGAAGTAGTGGATCAGGGTAAGTTTCTTCCTGGGATAAATACCTGAAGGTTAGTATAGAAGAGTGTGCAGAATTAAGGGGTCAGAATGACTTTCTGCTCATTGTACTGGATTAATGTACTCCATAAGAACAAAAGTCAGAATTTGAGAGAAAAAACCCCTAAAACGTCACACTCCTGATAATCAGAGCTGGCACCGGGTATTGTTGCCTGAGGCTGGGGAGCAGGTGCTCCTGACTCTCCCCTGAAGAAAGCAGGATTCTCTGAAGAGTGGAAAGAGCAGGAAAGATGCTGCAGTCCTGGCAACAGTTACAGGTGATTTTATGAAACTTGTCTAAGTATGTAGCTAGAACTCTTAAATTACGTAATTTTTGTACTTTGCTAAAAAAGCTAATTTGGCCATCTCTTCCTTCTCTGAAGGGGTGGCTTTCAGGAAGAGAAATTACCTTGCCTTCTCACTCGAGAAGCCATATAGGGAGGTGAAGACTACAGGAAACCTCTTCTCTGAAGAGGTGCTGTATGGCCAAGTCCAAAAGAGAGCTGCAGTGTGTCACTTGCCTGTGGTGTTGCAACAGATGTGAGCATGGGTGTATGGCTTCCCCTGTTTGTTTTTCTGGGCTGTAATGTATTTGAGCTGCAATTTCTTACTTCAGTATTTTTGGTTGTATTTGCTATCTGGTCTAGTTAGTAATTTTGGATCAAATATCTCCTGATATAGAGATGTTGTCAAAACTCCAGTGAATTTCAGGGAGTGCTTTAGTGTAAGAACGCATTGATTCTCTTGCAAAACTAGTGTTGAAAATGTGTGAATTTTTCCTGCTCTTGTGAAGTAGTTCTCCTTGAAGGAAAAATCTCCTGTTCTTTGAAGAAACAGGGAGGCAGAAGTAGTTGCTTTAGCATACATTTTTCTTATTTACGCTATAATCTAGAGGTCAGGAGGTTATACCTGAAGTCTAATTAAATCTAATTAAAGTTTTATGTTAAGGAAGTCTGCTCTTTTAATTGCTTTGATAAAATGAAGCCTGGGTGAGAATACCTTCTGAGGAGTACAATTCATTTCTGTCCATCTGATGTCATTCAAACTGAAGATGCTATATCTTGTCTTTAGGAACATTTCCAGGCTGTCACATAGACTTTATCTTGCTGGAATTATAGAATGGTTTGGGTTGGAAGGAGTCTTAAAAGTCGTCTAGTTCCAACCCCCCTGCCATGGACAGAGACACCTTCCACTAGACCAGGTTGCTCAAAGCCCCATCCAGCCTGGCCTTGAACACTTCTAGGGATGGGGCGTCCAAAACATCTTACACCTAATCTAAATCTACCCTCTTTCATTTTAAAATGGTTACCCCTTGTCCTGTCGCTACAGTCCCTGATAAAGAGTCTCTCCCCATCTTTCCTGTGGCCTCCTTTTAGTACTGGAAAGCTGCAGTAAGGTCTCCCTGGAGCCTTCTCTTCTCCAGGCTGAACAACCCCAGTCTCTCTGCTTGCCCTCATAGGGGAGAACACAGGGTCTTGTGGCCTCCTTTAAGTACTGGAAAGCTGCAGTAAGGTCTCCCTGGAGCCTTCTCTTCTCCAGGCTGAACAACCCCAGTCTCTCTGCTTGCCCTCATAGGGGAGAACACAGGGTCTCTTAGGGTCTTCAAGTCCATGTGGATAAAAGTCAGTATTTTAGTAAAAGATAATAAATTTAGTTTGAGACACCATGAAAAATTGCATCAAAATTAACGAAAATGTATTTTCCCCAAGTGTCCTAGGGACATAATGACCCAGGGCATATTTATGTTCTGCAAATATTGAGAAAATGTTATAATTTTCTTAAGTTCGTAGTAAGTTGAAGGATACAGTTTCAAAATATTACTGTGTAATCTTGATCTGCTTAGTTTGTTTTGATTTTCCTATGATTTCTTTTTAGTCCTTTCTCAGCATGGTATTACTGCGTTGCAGTCTTAGACTTAAGAGTTGTTTTTTTCCCCATGGTCTTTATTTTTATATTCAACTTACCGTTTTTTGGTAATCCTTCTATGACCAATGACTATCAAGAGTAACGTGTTGCTGTATGGTTTAGGACCTAAACAGCTGTTTCAGATGGTAGCAAGGATGGAAAATGGGCAAGGGAGGGTGATGTGGTGACAATAAAACTAAAATTTTACAAGTTTTGGTTTTGCTAATAAACCCCTTGAAGCATAGTCAGAGGAGGAGGAGGCTAGGTGAGTGTGCTTATCAATAGCAATGGAAGATCTAGAAAATTCTAAAGTGAGACAGACTGGGCTGAAGGATGTTCAACTTTTTTTTCTTAATATTTGTCTGAAAATTGCAGAAAACAAGTTCCTTTTTTTCCATTCTTGAAATGTTTTCTGCTCAGGTTGCTTCTAATGGCCTATTCAACACTTCTGTATCTCTCATGAAGTGTTAAAACGTTGTAGCTTGGTAAACCTACTTAAGGTAGTCTAGGAGCTGTAGCATGTGCAAGATGCGGCTTAATAATTTTATGTAGTCTTTTATGAAGTCTGATGTGGAAAATACCCTTAATTTGAATAACTGTTTCTTAATATGTGCTTACCCAATTTCTGAGAGAAATGCAGTGCCTTTTGAAATAGCCTATTAAAAGCTGGGCATAGGCTAGATATAGGTATTTACTGGAAGCAGAACCACAAACTTTTTATTTTAGTAGTTGCAGTTTCTTAGACTATGTCACCAGTTGACCTGACAGCAATGTCATCATTAGGTGCTACTGAGTTTTTGTGTGACTGCTTTCACTGTGCTGCTCATGAGTCATTTGGTTTATTAATAAACTGTGACATCTTTAAGATATACCAAAGTCTGAACATGTGGGAATATTGATTAATGACAACAGTGAGCTGTGTCATTCTGGAAATCATCATCATGGCTTGGCTTCATGAACGAAGATCTGGGAAGGTCTTTTCCCCACGCTCACTGCAAGCGATGAGTGCACCCTTCGGGCCTGCGCGGTGGATTTTTTAGGTGAGGCACCAGCGTGCGCAGAACTGGCTCCACCCTTTACACCTGAGGTTCATCTGCCAGGGCCTAGCGAGCTTGGATGGTGACAGCGAAGTCCTCAGGTCGTAGGTTTGGTTAGAGTATCCTTCTCTTAGATGATGGATGCCTTACAGGGCTAAACGAGCTCCATCTGCCCGGGTTTGGAGTCAGAGCTGTCCTTCTCCTAGGATGGCTGCCCGAAGGCTAGTGAGCCCATCCTGCCCGTGGACACACTTTGTCTGACCCTTCAGCTGAGACCTGTCTGGCTTGGGAGACCCCACCGGAGGCACATGCCACCACCAGCACAGCTCTCAACCTCACAAGGGCACACAAGCTCCTTCCCCACGGCAAGGGGGTGCCCATGAAAGAGTTGCTGCTCTACCTCCGGACATCACAGACCCGGGCACGGGGCGGCCGGGGCCTGCCAAGAACGGGAGTCCTGGAGGGTGGGGATACTGTATCATTTTTATATATAAACAAACATATTGTCTGAGTAAAAACTTTGTCTTTGAATGTGTCAGTTTGTGCAGCCTACGTAAAATTAGGAAACAATTTAAACCCCAGTTGTGGTGAAAACCAGACAGTGCTTTAAGGGGGTTGTGACTGCACCTGTGGTTTCATATTTACAAATATATATAAAATATGTTTGTTTATACATTCTGGAAAGAACTTTACAGTTGACATTCAAGTTGCAAATATTTTGATTTCAGAAAAATATTAATGTGTATGATTTAAAAAAAAATACTTCTCTTGATTTAACATGTGATGTGTTTTAAAATAGACCTTAAAACGTTCATTTATTAAAAGACATATTAAGATCTGTTGTTGCTGACTGAATTAACAAATTAATATCAACTTTTTATATAAAGTAGGAAAGTTTAGTGGAAATAAATTAGAAATATGTAAAGGGGGGAGTTCTAAGGAAGTAACTCTGCTGAGTAAGTAGAAGGGGTTTTTTTAATGTGCTTAAACAGCTTATGCAGCAAATCTATAATGGTGTGCAGATAATTTGTATGGCTTAGTCTGTTATTTCATTCTCATAACTTGCTTCAACTTGTAAGTGGCTTTTATTCATCAGTAATGGGAACATTAGACCTCATTAGACCTTTTAATAAGGAAGAAACAGACATGTATGGGTACAGCATCTGACTGTTGCATAGTTTTTCATGGATCACTTGAATTGAGAGCACTTCTTTTATCTCCTTTCATCTTACTACTTTCAGTGAATAAAAACCTGGTGTCTTATGTGCTAGCTTGTAGTTTTGGTTGACTGATGGTTTTGTTTTGACCTTTCATTAGAGTTATTTGGGAATAATGCTCGAATGTCCATTCCTGGTATCCCTCTGCCTTCTCAGCAGGGGAAACTGCAGGACAAATTCACCAAATGCATAGTTCCTGCAACCAGTAGATTTTTTTGAAAGGTGCATGTGACAGGAATATCAGACATAGGTTGACAGGCATCCAGTGCTCAAGATTAAACATTGTATCTTAAGGAAAAATTCTTTAAGATTGAGGACAAAATCTGAGGATGGTTGGTCAAGTCTACATGCATAAGTGATTGTTCATCCATATAATAAAGGTTGGACTAGCATGGAAAGATATCCAACCCCAAAATACAGCATTAGGTTGCATCCAGGTAGAAAATATGTTCCCTTTGAATGTGGTGTCAGGGGATCTTGGGGAGCTGGATATCCTCCTGCGAAAGCAAGCAAAATGTCTGAAGTTAAAAACCCAAACAAAACCCTAAACAACAACAACAACAAATCCCACCCCAAAGCAACAAAAAATTCCTTTAAAGCCTTATATGTTCTTGAGGAGTGGGAACATGACGTCAGTGGTGGAAAAGCTGCATGATGGTACTTTCAAAACTAGAATCTAGACTTGGTGAGCACACAGAAAGGAGTTGACTTCTATGCTCTTTCTTCCTGATCAATACTTCCTTCCACATGCTTTAGGAATGGCCTGAAATGCTCATTTGAATCACCTACAGATGTAGATATTGTGTTCTGACGTGAGATTAAATGCAGGTAAAATAAAGCTGGTAGTCAACTGCTCTTAAAATGTTCTTGTTTCTTAGAACCATACAGTGTCCAAGACAGCTTTGTATTTCAGTTAGGAAGCAAACCAAGATGCACTCGTACTTCAGCCCAAGGACAGAGGTGAATTAATGATCTCCTCAAGGAGCAAATTGCTCCTGGAAAAAGTCTTTTAGGGTTGGTGTTATACAGTGGGAAGACTCCTACCTCAGGCTTGCTTAGCACAGAACTGCTTCAGTTTGAGAGGTCTTCAGACTTTAGGTTTTGACTCACTTTTTATCTTTGGTGTCAGTTCTGTCGTGTCAGTTTCGGATAATTGTAAGGTACTGTCCAGGTATGAAAAAAGCCATCTTTAGTCCAACACTGTCCTCAGAGTTAGTGTGCTTGTACTTGTCCTGTCTATAGGGAGGTATGTCAGCACAAGAGTTAAATCCCTTAGCAGAAGTGCAGTTTTAATCTTGAAATCTCCTATCCTGACTAAATTCTATGTAAGGAAGTAAGGTTTTCCCTGAAAACTGAAAGACACCCACTAATGGTACATTGGTGTTATTTTTTTTTCATCAATGCAACCTACTTATGATAGACACCTCTTCTATGTTTTATCTCAACATCTTTGTCCTGTCCAGGCTACTTGACTCTCTCCCTAAAAACAATGTTTTGAGAGCAATTTTAACTGCACTGCCGAATTTGAGATTTGTATCATCCATTTTGATGTAAAGAAAAGCCTCTCCAAAGTGGGGTTATGATTCTACCTATTCCAGAATGGGCTTAATTCTTGCTTTACCGAGGAATGTCAGTGAAATGAGAGCATTTTATTTATAATGTCAACGTGAAAAGTTACGTAATATGTATCATGCTCATATCTGTGTCTTACGCTTTATCCCTCTTATTTTTCCTCCACTTTTTCTCTTCCACCTCTTTCC
>NW_010420219.1:25678-30327 GCF_000710305.1 Buceros rhinoceros silvestris
TTTCCCTTTCCCCCCTTTTCAATATTCTTGCTAGGGGATGTACTCCCTATTGGTGGGACTGCAAGTTACACATTTGCAGTGTTTTCCATAGGAGGAATGAGTCTTCCTAACTGACTTTCATGTGACTTTTTCTATTTTGTCTGAACATCGTGTGTATGGCAGGGAATTGACAGGTGAATTACGTGCTGTATTCCATCTGCTATCAGCTGGCTGAGCTTTCCTCTTGAACTTGTGAACGTATTATTCAGGTCAAGTGCCTATCTGTAGGTCACTTACGAAAGTGAGCAGTATCAAGATCCTTATAGCTGCAACACTGAATCTTCCACTGACATGTGAAGTGTTATTCCTTCAATACAGCTGCAAGGCAGGCTGCCAAGTGTGGGAGGGTAGTGCTAGAGTATCTCTTACTAATACAGATGTGAGCAAGAAGTATTTGCTTTCAATCGTGATTGTCATTCTGTTAAACTGGGTCCATATTTTCATACGAGCATTAAAAACTCAAACCAAGGAAAAAACCCAACCCCAACTCCCCAACAAAACAGCATCAAAACACCTCCAGTCATTTGTACTTCTCATTTTGAAAGTTATGTGTTAAGAGATGCTGTGAGTTGCCAGGGAATTGAAAGAGCAACAAAACAGTAGGAAACAGGCACAGGGTTTTAGTAAATGAGGTTGTGAAATCCTTCTGTTTTCACATATACAGGATATGCGAACCTACAGCAAGATTATTCCTTTCTTTCTGCCTGATATAAAAAGGCCTAAATTACAGGCCTTGAATTAGAGTTGAGTTATTGAATGAACCCCCCAACTTGCATATCTCAAGCCAGGTACCTTGTGTATCTAAAGCCAGATATCTCACATATCTAAAGCCAAATGTCTTGCATACCTAAAGCCAGGAAAACAGTAACTTCTTAGACTGTCTCAGATTCTGGCTAGATCTGAGACACATGCAGGTAGTCACATAGTCCTGTTTGATAAAGAACATAAAAGCAGGACCCCTTCACAGCAAAGTTGGAGTCCTCACCTATGAGTGGACGCACTGCGTAGGAATTCCCAATTGCTGGGAGGGTTCTCCAAATCCTTTGCTGTGTCTGGGGCTTCCTAGCTGATAACGCAGATTTGGATGATGGAAACGTATGAAAGGCAATTGCTGATGTATCTTTCTTAATCACTATAGCTCTATCTCTCTGTAGTAAAGATTAGATGCCTCACTTTGCTTGTTCTTTTTACCCTGCTTATTCTTTTTCCTGCTTTGAGCTAAAGTAAAACACGTTTATTTTTGTTTTTAAATTGGTGTCTGTGTCCTTGCTGTTGACCCCCCATAATTTAACAAAACACCGCCTCACTCCAGTTGCTACAGGTTACGGAATAGTTCTTTTCATAGAACAGCCACCAAACTTGTCTCTCTTACCTGTAATTATAGCTCGTAGATTTAGTGAATGCTGATCCTGGGCCCTCAACAGGATTTAGTGATCTTGATACAGATTGTAAGCAGGGCTTGGAGCAAAAGAAGTGCCATTAAACCAAGCCACTCAGGTTTTAGCTTGTTCCTACAGTGAGGCTGTGGAGTCATTCTTTCTTTCATCACAGTTCAGAGGATATTCTCATATGATGGCTGTTCCCTTCACTATGTGGTATTGTGCATTAGGAAAACAAGCCCTGGGAGTGAACAGTGATTTGAAGGAATAAGAGGTGTATGTTGAGAACTTGTCTTTTGGGCAGCAAATTTGCTGGATCAATCCCTGAGGTATGCTGTGAACACTGAGATCTTTTTTATGTATGTAATTTTGTAATTACATAGGTAATTCCTTAAGGGTGTATGATGCAATAAGAGAGCCAGCTATTTGGCTATTGGAAGTAACATGAAAAGTTAAAAGTACCATGGGAAGTCCTTCGAGCCACTGTGTAAAAAGATGAAAGACATTGTTTCCATAATAATTTATTTTGCAGATATTTAGCTACTAATTTCCTGCAATTTTGGGAGCCATGGTGGAATTACAGTCAAATAACTTTTCTGTAGTGACATTCTTTTGTGCATTGTTTTCCTGGGTTTTCTGTTGATCCTTATTCAGGTAATGTGTGGTACAACAGATTGAGTAGTATCTTTTTTTTAATCACAGTTAAATGATTTAAAACTACAGGTCATGTAAAAAGATGATAAATTTTCAGCATGTCTTAAATTCCTGTTTTTCGTCTTTCACCTTTATAATGTGTTATTGGTAAATTTCTTTTAATATACCTCTGTTAAAATAACTCACCTCTAGCGGTATATGCGTGTTAATGAAGAGCAAGCTAGAAATGACATTAACCATTCAGTAGGAAAAAGTAACTTCCGTATCCTTAAATTGACTTTATAAAAATGACTTGTTGGCTCCCTTTTTGTCCCTCATCATGTTTTGAAAAGAATAGGAACAATAATGGGGAAAGAAAAATCACATTCATACTGAATTAAAATAATCCAGATGCATTCAGGAGAAGTACCTGACCAGGATAAAACAATGTTGCAGTTTAAAAGTAGAATCCTTTGTTAAATTAGCCAGAAGAAATTCTATTTAAAGTGTATCAAATGTTTAGGTCTTCAGTGTGAGTGTTTGCAAAGTGCATTATGTGTGTTAAGGTGGTCCATTTCTGGTTGCAGTTAAGTATAATTGCAGCCCATCTCAGCGAAGCAAATTCCTGTTTGGCAGCTGCATCCTCTAGTAATGGTAGAATTTAATCTAAGCTATTCTGTACTTCCGTTTTCTGAAAACAAAAGGGGCTGGTGCAAAATAAAAGTAAAATGTAACTAAATGTTCTTGAACTATTGTCTACCTTGATTTACACAGGAAGATCTGCTTTTGTAAATTTGACTAAACTGCTAGTTTCCTTCTTAACTCTTTAGGAAGCTTTACAGAGTATTGTTTCCTAGACTTTGTGTGTTTACACATTAGAAAGACTGCTTAAAAATAAATGCATTGAACTTGTTTTTCCTAGATAAATATAAAGAAGTAAATAGTAAATCATTATTGACCTGACTATTATTAACTAATAATAGTTAATTTTATTATTTCTTTCAGTCCACTCATTAGAAATGTGCTTGCATTGTGGATGGAATGGGCAAACTCTTTGTCAGACTAAATTTCACAATTGCAGTAAGCTGAAATAACAGTATCTTATGCAGGTCTGAATGCAGAGAGAGTGGGGAGAGAAATGGCTATTAATCTCTTGGATCTGAAGGGAAAGAAACCTGTGCCTGAAGTTGTGCTTCCTTAAAAATACTAGCAATAAAAGAGGGTATTTGTGTTTCTCCACAACTGGATCTGTTTTCTGGGTATTAAGATGACTTTTTCTTCTATCAGAGAACAGATAAAAAAATCATGTCAATTTAAATTTAGTATGTGAGATAGTTGACTGTGGAGCAGAATTGAGAATTCAATGAAGATGGTGGCTTAATTTCCACAGCTGTCTGGTTGCTCTAGTGAATTTGGAGTCTAAAATAGGGATGTCCTTCTCTGGGGAGCTGAAATTTCTCTCAGATGTCTTTTTGTGTGGTGAATACAGCCACTGAGGTTTGTGCATTTGGAAGTTGCAACTCAGTGTTAAAAAGAAACAAAGGAAAAACCAAAATACCCCTGCTCAAAACCTGGAGAAAATTGCTCATCGCAGTTCACTTTTTTTTTCAGGAGGAATTTAGCATACAATCATATGCTAAAACTGCTGCATGGGAGGGGGAGCTAGGTTACTCAGACCTTCACATTACAAAAAATGTGAGCTATGTTGCATACAAAATTGCTTTGTGTTACACTGAAGAATTTTACAGAATTGATCCTGATAAAAATTGTTGCCTCTGGTTTTGCCGTGTGTATACGCTGAAGAGTGTCGGTCAATAGTGGCGTAGTAGGAGAGTAGGTTGGATTACAACAGCAGAGTTGAAGCATGACTGGAGTTTGCATTGCATTTAAGGTCAGGAAAGAAAGATGCTAACCACCGAGCACTGTATAGCCGTGAATTATGAGGCCAAGAGAAAAACTGAAAAACTTTTGAAAACTGATCACAAGACTACAGGAGACATCCGTCTCCCCAGTGTTTTGTACTGTCAGCAAAAAGAAAATCGTGTGGAACCCAAAGGCAGTGAGTGATGGCTGGCTGGTCTTCATGGCTGGAGAGCTGAGGTGCTCTCAAGTGACTTCAATGAAAATGTGTGAAGATTTTGTTGCCTTGACTTCTCATTGGTTTTTTTTTTTTTTGGCGGTGGTCAGTGATGGACATGGAGAGTTCTGAGGAGGGAGGAACGAGCTGAGAGCACTAATAATGTGCAAGACAGAAGTGAGCTAACTGGCTCAAATGAGGGAAGAGGGTGAGGGAGACTGGTAGTTTACTGAAAGGGGTAAGTGCTTAAAAGTTGAAGGTAGAAAGAATATTTTATTTTTGAGTTGATATCTTTGTAGAGTATACAAGTCTCTGGTGTGAAGACAATTTGATGTTAAGGTAACTTTTTAAATATGCATTTAGCACTAAGATTTAAAAGAGCATCTGCACCCTACCCCCCAAAAAGAGCAACGTTTCTGTTTGGAGCACTGCTCCTGGCAAATGTACTTTATTAGTGGATGGTTGTTGATAGTACCGGAATAAGTGGTATTAATGTAATAATAATAAAGTAGTAATAAAAA
>NW_010420220.1:0-14742 GCF_000710305.1 Buceros rhinoceros silvestris
TTAATATAATTAATAAATTATATTAATCTGTTTAGAACCTAAAATCTTGTTTTCAGCACATCTGGAATAATATGTACTGAATGTGTGCGGGGAGGAAAAAAAATCACCAAAACACAAATATGTATGTATTTTAACATCTCTGTCTGCTTTTCTATTCCAATCTTTTGACATCTATTCATTCAGCACTCTGGCCAGGACAGATTTTTATTGCAAACAATGACTACAATTTCTTTCAATCATTTCTTAGGTGTTAAAATTTCCTAAATTTGATTTTCATAGTAATGTGTTCTAATTTAAATATTTAAGAGCAAAGCTGCATTTTCTTTAGACTGCTTCACGGAGTCCAGTGTACTGAGCAAGCTCCAGCTTTCTATGTGCCCCATGCTCTCCAGAGTGTTTTAGACTTTATAAGATCAGCAGACCTTAAATGTTCCGCAAATCCTAGCATTTTATTACACTGGGTCCATTTCCTAAGACAATTTCTCCATTTGCCCCTAATCCTGTTGTTCACTGAACATCAAATAAGTAGTCTTATTCCACCCTGAAGTGCTTAAATGCTGCTTTAGTGATCGTAGAATGGATATCCTTGGTTGAATTGTCAAGGAAATTGAAATCTCACTGGTCAACAGGTCTTTTTCTTAATCCAAGGGCTTTCCTGCTCCCCTGGAATTGCTTTTCACCTTGATCGTGGCGCTTTGTATATCTTTCCTCTGAACATCCTCCATGTTCTTCTACATTTCATGATTACTGTTGTTCTATATAGAATTTTCTGCTTTTGTTTTTCAAACTCTGTTTCTCTTCCCACATGTTTGTGCTGTAAGATAGTGACTTATATAACATATATATACTGTATGTAGAAACTAACCATTTAGTCAGGTTGCACATCTATACTGAATAACTTAATCTCTATTTAAGATAACTGAGATATTAAATGTTTCCTAGTTCTTGATTTTAATACCTCTGTGATAACCAAAACAAAACAGAAGTTTCGCAATTGAAAACAAAATCTATTCTACAAGGTCCCATTCCTATTCTTCAATGATAGAGAAATGATGAACACACGAATTCACTGCCAGGAAACAATATTTTACTCTGTCTCATTCTTGGGGCAAATAAAAATACAGTCAAAAGGCAGTATTTATTACTATTAAATTTTGGAAATAAAGGTGTTAATTAGGAAAACTAAATAAACACATTTCAAATATGTTCTTGAGTTTCCTAAAATTTGGAAGTGCATTAGGGATAAATCTGAAAGACTATCTTTTTTTGCACGGGAAAATAATAGAAAGTATGCGGATGCAACTTCATGTTTTTACAAGAAGGTATAGATCAGGGGTAGACTGTTTGAAGAGAGCTCTGGCAAACTGAAATTACCTACCCAAAGGTAGCTAATCCAAATTTGGATTTCAACTTTAAAATGAATATTCAGAACATTGTATTTTATGGCTGATATTTTTTCTTCCACTCAGGAAAAAAAATCTCCTGTCTCTTCCAAATATAGAAATAACTTTCATTATATAATTGAAGATTGATTTATGGACCTTCAAAGGCATCTATTTTTCTCCAAAGGTTCAACAGGAAATTTTATGAAGCTGGTTCACTCACATCAAAACTTTGGCATAACTGAGATTTCTAAGTTAAGCAACCTGGATCACATCTGGCATTGGTATTTTATAGTCTTCAAACTCTGTGCTTTCTCCAGTATTCTAAATACACCTTCTAAAAGCATCAAGGAAAATGGTGGATTCCTTTTCTCCCATATGAAGTAGTAGTATTTTTCTTTAAATTGTAGGAGAATGATTTGAATAAACATGACATGGATCAGTAAAGTAAATCATCAAGTCTCTCCAGTTGAAATATTTTCACATTAAGATTGGTTCCTTTCTTCTCAGCAGAGTGATTTCAGCCCTTAAAAATAACCTCAGCTAAAAAATAATGCTACTTTGATTTTTTTTTTCCTAGAATTTTCATTCAGCCTTCTACGTGTTAAAGACATGGTAGCTTTCTTGGAATCACAGAATCATTGGAGATCACCTAGTCTAACACACCTGCTCAGACCAAATACAACTAGAGCAGGTTGTTCAGCATCATATCCATTCAGCTTCTGATTATCTCCAAGGAAAAGACCCCACAAACTCTCTAAGCAATTGTTTCTAGCATTTCACCACCGCCGGAGTAAAAAGATATTTTTCTTACATTTAAGTAGAATTTGTGCCCACTGCCTCTTGTCCTATCACTGGATACCATTTCTTTAGCTCATCTTCTGTCTTCCCTATTCCTTAGTCTCCCTTATCAGGTTTTTATGTAGCATGACAAGTTCTCCCCTGAACCTTCTCTCCTCTAGGCTGAACAGTCCCAGTTTCATCAATATCTCCCCATATGACAGCTGTTCCAATCCCTTAAGCATCTTTGTGGTCCATTATTTGACTTATCCACCTCACTTGTCCACTTACCTAGTCTGTATTTCTTCAGTTTGTGGATGTACTAAGGTCAAGATAACATCCACTGTTCTCCCCTCATCCACCTCACAAGGTGCCTTTTTCATAGAAGGCTATCAGGTTGGTCAGGCACAATTTCCCCTTTGCTGACTTCTGCTTATCACCTTCTTGCCCTCCATGTGTATGGAAACAGCATCCAGAAAGATTTCCTCGAACGCTTTCCCAGGGACTGATGTAAGGCTGACTGGTGGGTGGACCCTGTGTCCTTCTTTTTGAGTATTGAAGTGATATTTGCTTTCTTACAGTCCTCAGAAATCTGCCCCAGTCAAACATAATCAAGCATAACCTTGTGATTACATCAGCCAGCTCTCTCAGCACTTGTGGGTACATCACATCAGGTCCCAGGGACTTGTGTATTGTCCAACGTATTGGAATGTTTCTAGCTTGATTCTTCTCTACAGAGGATCAGTCTTCCTCACTCCAGACATTCCCATAGGGGCCTGGGATTCCTGAAGTTCCTGAAGTTTCCCAAGAGAAACTGCTAATATGAAGTTTCTTCCAGTTTTCTGAAGAAGATCTCAGTCACTTCTTCCTGTTCAGGCAATCTGTAGCAGACCCACCACAGCATTGCCGGCATTGGTCTGGTCTCTAATCCTGGTCCGTAAATTCTGAACTAGTTTGTCATCAATCCCAAGGCATCCATTGATGCATTTCTGCTGCTCTCTTTGCCTGCCCTCATTATCCCAAGGACCGAAGATTTAGATGTTCATTTCTCCTTTGGTGACAAACGTAACTGAGCGGGGCTTTTTCTTGTGGCTAGAATTGCTTTCTTCATATGCATCTTACAATAACCGATTGTAAAACACTATGACTTCTCGCTACTGGGTTCTTTTTCTAAATTCTCTTTAAAGCACAAATATTCTATACAAACAGTTTTAAAGGAACATGATTTTTAAAACATCTTTTATTTCTACCTCTGGATTACACCCCAGTGGTCTATGCTTTATGTTTGATTGCTGAGAAAGAGAGGCAGAATGTCTTTCAGGTAGCCTAAAAGAGAACACAAATTCATTAGGTCTATTTCTCAATGTTTTCCCACAACCAATGAATGAATGAAAAAATAAATAAATATATTAGCAAATGCTGGCTTGGAATGAAACTACCCTCCTTTCGGGGTATATATATATACTCTTCAGCAGTGAAATGTCTAGTTGGAGGCCTGTAGCTAGTGGTATTCTCCAGGGGTCACTACCGGGTCCAGTCTTGTGTGACATACTCATCAGTGGAAGAAAGGACAGAGTGTACCCTCAGCAAATTTGCAGATGATACAAAACTGGTAGGAGTGACTGATACACAAGAAGGGTCTGCTGCCGTTCAGTGAGACCTGGACAGGCTGGCAAGTTGGGTGGAAAGTAACAGCTTGAAGTTCAACAAAAGCAAATGTAGAGTCTTGCACCCAAGGAGGAATCACCCCATGCACCAGTACAGGTTAGGAGTTGATCTGCTGGAAAGCAGCTCTGCAGAGAAAGACCTGGGAGTCCTGGTGGACAAGTTTACCAAGAGCCAGCAATGCGCCCTTGTGGCCAAGAAGGCCAATGGTATCCTGGGGTGCGTTAAGAAAAGTGTGACCAGCAGGTCGAGGGATGTTTTCCTCCCCCTCTATTCTGCCCTTATGAGACCACGTATCCAGTTCTTGGCTCCCCAGTTCAAGAGAAACAGGGAGCTACTAGACAGAATCCAACAAAAGGCTATGAAGTTGATTAGGGGATTGGAGACACCTGGGTCTATTTAGCCTGGAGAAGAGAAGACTGAGAGAGGATCTTATCAATGTTTATAAATTCCTAAATGGTGGTGTGGTGGGTGGAACCTATGAGGCTGTTATATCTGAAAAGGTTTCGCGACTATGCAGGTCTGGAGGGAATGTAAACCCAGCAAAACCTACACAAAAGAGACCAGTAGTTCATCAGGGCTTGTTCTAGGCTTTGTTTAAGCAAAGGAAAAGCAAATACAGGTTTTAAGACAGAATCCAACAAAAGGCTATGAAGTTGATTAGGGGATTGGAGACACCTGGGTCTATTTAGCCTGGAGAAGAGAAGACTGAGAGAGGATCTTATCAATGTTTATAAATTCCTAAATGGTGGTGTGGTGGGTGGAACCTATGAGGCTGTTATATCTGAAAAGGTTTCGCGACTATGCAGGTCTGGAGGGAATGTAAACCCAGCAAAACCTACACAAAAGAGACCAGTAGTTCATCAGGGCTTGTTCTAGGCTTTGTTTAAGCAAAGGAAAAGCAAATACAGGTTTTAACTTAAAGGGGGTGTAAACAGAAGTGTTTTAATAATGAACGCAATTAAAACCATAAATCAATCATTTAAAGTTAAACAGGACCTATTGGAAAGGAGAGAGAGAGACATATTAATAAATACATAAATAGATAGATAGATAGATACATATATACATTCCCTCTCGCTGCCGAATCAACATCCCTGCTTAAACCAAGGACAAACCACATGGCTGCCCTGCTGGGGTGGGTGGGGTAGGGGGTGAGTGGAGGGAGGAAGGAGACTCGTTGGAAAAGATTTTAACCTCCAGGCTCCAGCCCAGAGCGAACTGCTCAAGCAAACTTTAGCAAAGAGAGTCTTTCCTCTCACCACTGGCAGAAGACTGGATCATATCTTCTCCATGTGTGTTCATCTGTCCCTCCATTGGACAACGACGACCGTCGTCGGGTCCCGGCAGGACTCATCACCGGCTTTGCAGGTGGGGTTCCGTCTCGCGTCCAGCAGGGGTAGCAGAGAGTCTTTCCTCTCACCACTGGCAGAAGACTGGATCATATCTTCTCCATGGGTGTTCATCTGTCCCTCCATCGGATGACAACTGCTATCTAGTCCCAACAGGACTCTTCACTGGCTTTGCGGGTGATTATGCACATTGTGTCCCGCGGCAGAGGTGAATCTCTCGATGTGGGGGTAGGGTCGCCTCACATAACCCTTTTCCACCCCCTTGAGGCAAACGGGAAAATGCTTGCGAAATGAAAATCTTTTACTGCTACGTGGAGGCAAGCGGCATTTTGTCTCTCTGTGTTAGAAATCTCTCTCTTGGGTCCTTGTTGGTAAACTGAAATTTGCATGCTGAGGCGTATCTGAAAACTCCACTTTTTATGGGCCTGTTTGTGGAGGTGTGTCTTGAATATCTCTGCTCCCAATCAGGGAGTGAAGAGGGTTGTGGCTTCTCTTCCCCAAAGTCACAAGCAATTTTTTCCTGTGATTTGGGGAAAAGAGGAAGAGGAAAGAAAGTGCTCACCCCCTGCCAGCACCATCTTAACCCACCACAGATGGGTGTCAAGAGGATGGGGCCAGATTCATTTCAGTGGTGCCCAATGATAGGACAAGGGGCAACAGGCAGAAACTAGAACACAGGAAGTTCCATCTGATCATAAGGAAAAAATTCTTTACTTTGAGGGTGACAAAGCACTGGAACTTCCAGAGAGATTACGGAGTCTCCTTCTCTGAAGATACTCAAAACCTTCCTGGAGGTGATCCTGTGCAACCTGCTCTAAGGTGAACCTGCTTTAGCAGGGAAGTTGGTCTAGATGATTCCCCCGAGGTCCCTTCCAACCCCTATCAATCTGTGATTCTGTGGTCCTATATCTTCACTGATAACATACTTTCTATTATCATCTGTCTGCAGTGAATTGCAGTTCTGCCTCTTTCTCCTCCTCATGCTTTATTGATCCAAAACTTCCAGTTGTGAAACGTTATTGCTTGCCAGTATGTCCCACTCCCCATTACTACAGCAAGAGCTGATTTTCAAACAAGTTAATAAAACTTGAGAGGCTCTTTCTCTTGACTTATTGGTCTTTAAACCAGAAGGAAACCTATTATAGATAAATCAATTCAGAAAGAACAATCTATTCCATTTTAGCAACTACTTCCATGATTATAAATCAGCTGAGGTTCACCTGAAAACTTGTCTATCTTTTTCATTCAAATCTGAGACTTCTCTTTTGTGTGCTATTACCAGACAGGTAAAGTTTAACAAAGCTTGTTTAATATGCTTAAGATTAGGATTGCAGATTCTAACTTCAAATTAAGAGGAAGAGCAACAATAAAAAGCCTGAAAGTGTTGATCTGAAGCTAGAGAGAAATAAGAATGTTGGACAAACATCAATCAGTATGTATGAGATCCCCTGATTTATCCATACCACCACAGCAAAAAGATAATTAGACTGTCTTGTTTAGAAACCCCTCTGGGTGTGTGTGAAAAGGAAGTCTGACAATACTAAAGAGAGTGGTCCATTCCACAGCCCTGGAGCAAAGTGGTGTGGCACAAACCATGTCCATATATACAAACTGTTAAAACAGGATGGTCACTTACTTGCTGCAGGCCTTGACAAAGAGTGTTTCCCATAAGCTTTCTACCTACTTAATGGCAAACCTTTTTAATACAACACCAAGATGCACTTACCATTCATCTGCCTGCCAGCTGTCTCCTGTGACTGTGCATCTAGGCAATTTACTGTGAGGTGGCAAACCTGGAAGTACAAGGCTGGGTTATCGTGTAATGCATGTCAGATGGATCATCATTGTGTGCTACCCATTGAACAAACTCTCCTGATAAGTTACTCCGTCACAATTCAGAAGGTTTCAGCACTCCAGCCCTTGCACACCCAGAGTATATATGCGTAAGATCATCATCTATCTAGAGCAAGTTTCTCAACTTTTGTGACAAAATTTTACCTTCTGGTATCTTTTACCTTACCGTAGGAATAACTAAACTAAAAAAACCAAATTGAATATCTATGCAGCTCATGTGAGCTGGATTTGCCACTCCTTGCTGAACTGTGCCACTTTCAAAAAAGCTCATTGTCTGAAGGGTCAGAAGCTTGTCAGGTCGCATGCATGTGCAGCGATATAGAGGCTCAATTTTGTGCAGAAGATAACTGTTCCCCTGTGTTCAGCACTGTTGTCCCACATATGTTCCGATGGTGGCATAATGATCAGTGAGTTGCCTCATTACTATGAAGATATACTCACTGGTGCTGCTGCTTTTTCATTTGTACTGGGAGACTGTGGAAAATATGACAGATTCTCTTTTTTCTCCCATAGTACATTTCTTGGCTTTTCACCTGATGAGTAAATATAGGATCAGTTTTCTTACTGGGGCAATATTGGAGGACTATGCCAAACAGTGCATGCCAAAGAGGCATATCTTCATTTTTTTCTGCCTATTAAGTACATAATTTTGCCTACTGCAGTTCCGTAAATTATGTCCATATGTTGTTTGGAAAATGATAGTTGAAACACGCCCAAACCATGCCAAAGAGAGCTATCATCCAACAGCATGGAGAGTGGTATCCCAGTTCATGAACACATTGCCCAGAATTGTTTAGCGCAGATAGTTTCACTAACCAGGAAGGGCTTAGATCTCTCATCATTAGAAGTGCCAAGGATTATTTTAGAGTTGCTGCACTTTAGACCACGGTTTTATCATCACTGTTATTGGACTTTTGTGAATCTAAACACTACAGTGGAAATGGAAAACAGGTTGTTTGTCAGTGCACTTCCATCAATATACGTATGCATGCAGAAGTGGCAATTAGAAACATAGATATGGTATGTTAATTGTTATTT
Organism: Buceros rhinoceros silvestris; assembly: GCF_000710305.1. Classification (NCBI taxonomy): domain Eukaryota; kingdom Metazoa; phylum Chordata; class Aves; order Bucerotiformes; family Bucerotidae; genus Buceros; species Buceros rhinoceros. The sequence continues at coordinate 8,072 of NW_010420220.1, forward strand.
TGGTGATACTGTGTACTGCTTCTCATTCGTAGATTCATAGAATATGTAAAGGTGGAAAAGACCTTTAAGATCATTGACTCCAAATATTAACATAATAGTGCCAAATCCACCACTAAACCACATCCCTCAGCATCACACCTACACGTCTTTAAAACACCTCCAGGGATAGTGACTCAACCACTTCCCTGGGCAGCCTGGTCCAATCCTTGAGAAACCTTTTGAAGGTTTTTACATTTTTCCCAATGTACAATCTAAATTTTCCCCTGGTGTAACTTGAGACTGTTTCTTCTTGTACTGTTGCTTGTTACTTGGGAAAAGAGATGGACACCTGCCTCACTAAAACCTATTTTCAAGTAGTTGTAGAGAGTGAGAAGGTCTCCTGAGTCTCCTTTTCTCCAGGCTAAACAACACTACTTCCCTCAGACACTTCTCATAAAACTTGTGCTCTAAATGCTTCATCAGCTTTGTTGCTCTTCTTTGGACACACTCCAGCACCTCAACATCCTTCTTGAAGTGAGGGCCCCAAAAGTAAAAATAGTATTTGAGGAGCAGCCTCACCAGTACTGAGTACAGGGTGATAATCACTTTGCTCCTTCTGCTGGCCTCACAATTTCTGATACAAGTCAGGATGCTGTTGGTCGCCTTCTTGGATATGTGAGCACACTGCTTGGTCATACTCAATCAGCTGTCCACCAACACCCCCAGGTCCTTTTCTGCTGGGCAGCTTTTCAAGCCACTCTTCCCCAAGTCTCTAACATTGCAGGGGGTTGTTGTGTTCCAAATGCAGGACCCAGAACTTGGCCTTGTTGAACTTCATACTATTGGCCTCAGCCCATCGATCCAGCCTGTCCAGATCTCTCTGTAGAGCCTCCCGACCTTCAAGCAGATCAACATACCCATCCAGGTTGGTCTCATCTGCAAACTTCTTGAGAACGCACTCAATCTGCTCATCTCGATCACAGATAAAGGTGTTAAAGAGAACAGGCCCCAATACAGAGCCCTGGGGAACTCCATTTGTGATGGGTTACCAAGTGAATCTGACTCCATTCACCACTGCTCTTTGGGCCTGGCCATTTAGACATTTTTTAACCCAGCAAAGCGTATGCTCATCCAAGCCATGAGGAGCCAGTTTGTCCAGGAGAATGCTGTGGGAAATGGTGTCCAAGGCTTTACTAAAGCCTAGGTAAACAACCACAACCTTTCTCTCATCTACTAATTGGATTACTTTATTGTAGAAGGAGATCTGCTTGGTCAAGCAGGACGTTTCATAAAACCACAGTTGTCTTGTACATACTGCAAGATTGTACTCAGAATGATCTGCCCCATAACCTTTCCTGACATCAAGGTCAGACTGACAGGCCTATAGGTCACTAGACTTTTCTTCCGGCCCTTCTTGTAGATAAGCATCAAATTTGCTAACCTCCAGTCAGCTGGGACCTCCCCGTTTTAACCAGGACTGCTGGTAAGCTGCTTGGTGAGCACTTTCGCCAGCTCCCTTACTACCCCTGAATGGATGCCATCCACATAGACCCACATCCATTTAAGGGGTACAGTAGGTCACTGACCTTTTCTCATTGGGGGCTTTATTCTCCTCCCCATCTCTGTTGTCCAGCTCAAGGAGCTGGGTGCTCAGACAAAAACTGGGCAAAAACTGAGGCAGAGAAGATTTAGTACCTCAGCCTTTTTCTCATCCTGGGTCATTATGTTCCCTTCCATATCTAATAAAGGATCGAGATTCTCCTTAGCCCTCCTTTTGTTGCTAATGTATTTATAGCAACTTCTTAATTTTCTTTTATGGCAGTAGCCAGATTAAGTTCTCATCCACATTGTGAAATATGAGATGACAATCCTTTTGCACCATAATAAGTTTTGTTTCTCAAGGTCAGCAAAGACTTCAGAGAAAGGTCTTTGAAATGCCTTCTAGTTCTGCAAGAGTGCTTGTAAACCACAGCATGATCTGCAACCTGATCTGGAGATTTGTATTATTTTTACTAGTAGAGATGCAGAGGTTTCCAAACAGTAACATTTTTTTCTTGATGAACATCAGTCGTATTCAGCAAGATAAGATACCTTGTGGTCAGCTGGCTGCCTTATTAGCTGTCATTTTCAATGAAGATGGAAGGGGGAGCATGTGTCTTTCATCACTGGGGAGGAAACTTATCCATGCTGCTTTTTAGGACCAATCCTGGAAGTTTACTATTCCTGAAACTATTAGCAAGCTTTTCTAACAAAGAGTTAGTTAGGGTGACTTAAAACAAAGAAAAAACCAAAAACTTATAAAAACTAAAAACCAAGAGTGAAGTTATTAAGTGTTGTGAGTGATCGAAGTTGCTCATTCTCATTCTCATTCATTGTGGTGGTTTTTGTTAAATCAGTCATGCGTCAGGGAACTAAATAATTTACTGGTTTTTTAAATTTTATTTCAGGGAGGGTAGAAGTCAGTTCCCTTACAGTAGTGTAGGCACGCCATAGGTAGGTACATCACACTAGACTTTGATATTTTTTCAAATCAATCTCTTTTTCTGTCCAAAAAGTTGTCCTAAAAGCATTCACTGTCCTGTGATAAAATGAAAACAAAAAGAACAAACACACAAAACCAAAACAAACCTGTGTGGGTTAAGTTAAATCTTTTCCAGAAGAAATGTTTTTTAGCTTCAGAACAATACTAGTCATCTACTAACTTTAGATTTTTCTGGTGCATAAATTTCACGATAAATATATGGGTGTTCAAATCTCCTTTTCACCCTCAAGTCTGTTGTGTAGATTTCAACTTCCAGTCTGGGTTAGAAATACTCTTAGAAACTTGTGTGTCTATGCACAAGTGGAATCAGATTGCTTTTAAGCTGGAGGTTCTCAAATGTGCAGCCTGAGACAGATTCATTTATTTGGTTTAGTCGCAGTAGTGTAAAAGGGTAAAAAACTGTTGTCCTTATTAGTATAGGCAGGCCTAAATGACTGCACAATATGCAGATAAAAAACAGTTCTGCACACTGTGCAGAAATACATTAGATTGATTTACAAAATGTATTATATCAAATACGGAATTTCAGTAACACCAATCAGTGACAGATGACAGCCTCTGAATTTTATTACCACTGTTTATGGTATTTTTCATTACTTTCAGCCCAGGTTTCATTATTCTCTTAAATTTTGTGGGCATGTTACCATGGTGATGTTTTGAGGAATAGTCATTAGTCCAGAACTCTTTTGTTTTCTCTAATTACTGCTCTGTAGTTCAACTGCAATCTCAAGATGTTCAGGACCTGTCCTTTGAGGGATTTTACCTCTTGGTAGAAACCACAGCATCAGGGAATTGGACCCATTTGTCTTACAGGATGTCGTCTCTGTGAGAAAATCTATGGCAATGCCTGGCACTGTAAATAGAGAACATCACTGACCACCACAGGCAAAGTGACACTGCTCCTACCTCCTGCCACCCTCCTCTGACCTGCTAGAGAAGGGAGCTGCTGTCACTGGCATTATACCAGCTTTAGAGAAAATGATGAGAAAGCAAGGATGAGCAGGAGCCAGGGCAGAAGGCCAACTTCACGTTACATCTGAGAAGTCCCCTATAGTTTTATGATTTCCTTGTTTGCTGTCACTTTACCTTTTTTGTTACTCTAAAGGAAAATTAGACTGTGTATAGACCTAAATCCTCACAGAAATAAAGAAAACTAGTTGAAAGTATCAAACAGTGATACTATTGATGTCTTCTGCTCTCTTTCTTTAAAATTACTTACAAAAACAGCTCCAGGAAAAATGTGAAAAAATATCCCACCCTTATGTGGACTTGGAAACTATCCTCAATTACTGTAATTTGACCAACATTTAAAATTGTGGCTTTTAAGATAGTACCCTTCCACAAAATGTTATCAGGTTATGCTTTCTGGTGTAAAACTCTGTTTTTGGTTTGGTTTTTTTTTTTTGCTTTTCTTAATAAGGTGGCTAAATTTGCAATTTTGTTTTATAATGTCCATATGGAACTCAACATAAAAAGAATGACTAGCATAGAGAAAAAAGGATGTAAGACTGAGGAAAACACAGGAATGAAATTACAGGGTTTAGTACAATACAACATTTTCACTACTGTATAATAAAGGAATTTGTTTTGTTTCAAGACCCAGAATAATCCATGTTGTACCACTGATTTGCAGGTGAAAACTGACAAAATTGTATCATCTCTCACATAAATATTCTAATTCTTTTATTTTCACTTATTTTTTAGTGTTCTATTAGATTATGCCATTACTAAATGACTTCTTTTAAAGCAGTAATTAGGATTTCCTAGCAGGCAAGGAATGAGTGTGCTCAGCAGACCATCTGGCATGGACTATGTGAGCTACAAATGCTACTTTGTTCTTTTTTCCTCTTATGCAGATGTAATTACTTATCAAAAAGCATAGAAAAGTTGATTCTTAATTTTGTTTGACATTTTGTTTCAGGCTGTACGGATTCATTCTGGAAGTTGCTTATAAAGAAACATTTAAAACGTTGAAAGGAATGGCAGTTAAGTATCTAGGAAGTTTTAAAAATATAGTATTCATTTGCATATGGCCTTCCCCTAACAATGTGATATTCAGTTGCTTTGAGAGTTGATTTTTTAATACTCCTTTGGGTTTTTTTCCTAAAAGATGAGATTGGAGAAATTAGTACAAAATGGCTATATAGCTTTCCTGTTTCTCAGTAAGTTGTGATGATAAAGGCATTAAAATGGTGAGCAGTAATCATATGATGTATTAGTAGCACTCATCAATAACTAAGGCCTGGAACTGTATTATTGAGAGTGGCAAAGCTCATGTCTATGATGCCTCTCAAGGAGCTCATTGAGCAATAATATCCACACAGTATTCTGCAGAGACTCTTAACATTGTGCCTGTGTATGATTAGCAAAGGCTAATCCTTGTTCTGTATGTTGTTCACTTGGTTAAGAGATTTCTATTCTGTAGTCTTCTAGACAGTGCAGAAATTCCCAATTTTGCTTAACTTGTCAGTCTAAATGAAAATTCAAAGACAGAAAAAATCATATTTAATACAGGCAAGATCTATTTTCAAAAGCATTGAAAGTTTGCAGTCAAAGCAAGTCATCATGGTCAATGAAAAGAACTAATTAAAAACCTGATAGTATTAAAGACATTTTGATTGGGCTTCTTCATAAGTATACTCATATGGTGGTGGACCGGCTAATTGATCTGAAGTCTCAAAGGATTGATTTGGTTTGGAAAAGCAGTCTGCACTGAGTTTGAGTGAAGAATTTTCACGAAGTCAAGTCACAAATTTTCTTGTCACACCATGTAGTGTTCTGCTTTGTTGTTTTCAGTCTTCATTATAGTAAAGTACTTTTTTAATTTTCCCAGGACTGATGTTTCTTAGAGAAGATAGAGAATTTGTAAAAGACTTAAAAAGCGGGTAACACATCCTTCATATCATGTGACATCAAAAATGGTCACTAACTAAAGAGGAAGTTTCTAATTACAGATTTGATATTTTTATGGTTCCCAGAACAGGTATCTTGACAAGAAAATGTATATCTTTGTTATTCCTGCCATGGGATAAGAACTGAAGTGAGCTGAAATCAGGTGTGCAGGAGAGCAAGTTAACTTGCCGGATACGCTTATGATTACAGATCTATCCATTTGTTTGTTTGGATGAGTAAGCATAATATGTGGAATATTTCTAAGCTATCCAGTACGCTTTAATTTAAGAACAAGAGGAAAACTTTTTTCTTTCAGAAATAGTCCTAAATACTTACAGATATCACACAATATTATCCTTTAAGTCCAAAATGTCTGTTTAGAGACTCTCTGTGGAATCTGGCTTATGAATTTTGATCCAGTCTATGAGGACAAATTGTGAATTTACTACTGTAGTGTAGCTATTTCCTATCATTAGGTCCTACTGACAGAATAGTTCTGATGATGAGCAAATATGTTAGCACATTTTAAATGCAACTTTAAAGACATTAAAAATAAATTGATGGGAAACTGCTTTCTTAAATTTGATTTTGCTAAAATTAAGAGGGTAATAACTTTGGTGATTCTAATATAAGACCTAAAGCTGGAGCAAAGATTTCCAAAGGATCTTGAATGTAAGGGAAAGACTTGTGACTGATTTCTAATTATTTACCCAGTTTGAGAAAATCTTCTGAATACATGCTGGTATTTTGGACATCAGTTTCACACAGTCACTATTCATAAACCAAGACTTTGCCAAAATATGCTAAGAAAAATAGAAAACCAGTGATGAGAAATTTAATGTCAGAAGACACAGATGAGCCCATGGTACTCAACACCTCTCTCACCTCCGTCTTCATCAACAATGTGTCTGGTTCCTGTGTACTTAGACACAGGGTTGAAGAGAAGAGGAACTACCAGCTTTGGATGAGGCCTGGTTCAGGACTCAACTCATATTGACCCATGACACCTGAAAGGCTGCATCTGTGGGTGCTGAACAAGCTTGCAAGTGACATTCCAAGGCTCATGTCTGCCATCTTCAAAAGGTCATGGAAATCAAATATCCCCAATGACTGCAGAAAGCCAAATGTTGCACTCATCTTAAAGATAGTCCTAAACATCAACCTGAGAAACTGTAGTATGGTCAGCATCAGCGGAGTTCCCAGAAAAATCTCGGTGAGTCCTGACTACGTGGATTTTTACCAAGAAAAAATAATTCCT
>NW_010420220.1:14849-16424 GCF_000710305.1 Buceros rhinoceros silvestris
TGAACCGCTTTATTGCCATCAGTGTTAAAATAACTGGATTTGTGGATGAAAGGAGAGATGTGGATGCAATTTATCTCTATTTTTTAGCAAGGTGTTGATACTGTCCCAAATAATGTTCCTTTATAGAAGCTGGAGTGATTTGGCCTGTGATGTTTGAAAAAATCAATATGTAAATATTTGTCAGATGACTGGGCTCAGAGGATGGTGGTTAATGGATTGGATGTTAATAATACCACAGGAGTACTTATGGAAACAATGACATGGAGGAGGTGATGCAGTACTCTCTCATTAAATCGCTGTATGACACTAATATGGGAGGATCCAGTAGATAAGCTGAAGGTCAGTGCTGTCATTCTCTATGTAGAAAAATGTCTTGATAGAACCTTCTGAAATTCGACAAGGACAAATGCAAAGTCCATCCTCTGAAAAGAAAAATCCCATGGCAGCAATACAGAGTGATGAGCTAGAGAGTAGCAGCTTTGGGGAGGCGGCTCTGGAGGTCCTGGAAGACAGTGATATGAACGTGCCACCAAAACATCCTGACAAAAAAATACAATAAGCAGCATATGGGGCTGTATGAACAGAACAGTCGGGAGGACAAGGGGAGTAGTTATCCCCCTCTACTCAGCTATTATGAGATCACATGTAGGTAATGCACTTGGTTACATTTATATACAGACACTCAGTAAAAAACAGATGCAGGAAAGTTAGAGGAAATTCTATGGATGGCCACCAGCATGGTTGGAACTGGGCCACTCACCTGGAACTAGACCACTTTTACTCCATGAAGAGGGACTGAGGTACCAGAGCTTGTTCATCCTGGAAAAGAGATGACTGTGGAGGACCTAACAGCAGCCCCCAGAGACTAGAGGGAGGTCAGAAAGGAGATGGAGCTATGTTCTTATAGCAGTGTATGGCAGAAGAATGAGGAGAAGGATGAAATTTGAAACAAAAGTGTTTCAAATAGCACACAAACTTTTTCTCCATGTAAAGAGTCAGGAAGTAGAGCAGGTTGCCCAGAAATGTTATGTCACATATCTCCTTGGAGGTTTGAGCAACCCTTTCCAATGTCAGAGTTGATCCTGGTTTGAGCAGGACCTTCCAAGGCCTCTTCCAGCTTGAATTATCTTCTGAATCTGTCATGCAACTATATTAAGTTGTGGGTGTCAGGAATGTCCCATTTATTTAAGGAACTGTTCTTTAATACTGCTTCATGAATGGCAGTTATATAGTGCTAAACAGCATAATGAATGACCAGACTTGATTTTTCAGTGGGTTCCTGTTGAGGTTTAGGATTCAGCATGGTTTCGGCAGCAGGGGAAGAAGTCCACTGCCTTTGTTTTGGTACATTTTGGTAGCAGGGAATGGGCCACCAGTGTGGTTCCTGTAAGAATCATTAGGAAACGAGTCCCCCAGCTCCAATTTCACCATGTCCCCCTGCACCCACCCCCCTCCTCCCCAAACCCCACCTCATGCCCAGGCTGTGCCAATCAGTACCTCTGCAAATAAGGCTGTTTAAGGAGAAAATGCCTTTCATTTTCCAGTGTGCTTCCTTTTTTTTTTTTTTTTTTTTTT
>NW_010420220.1:16482-19521 GCF_000710305.1 Buceros rhinoceros silvestris
AAAAGATGTCTTTTTTTTCCGGTGTGTTTCTTTTTTTTTTTTTTTTTTTTTTGAGGGAGTAGGACAGAAGAAGAGAGGACAATCACATGGTCACCGAGGTAGCCAGGAGAAGTTTGCAGAATACAGCGATATTTCCCTTGGTCTATGGCAAGTAAACTGAGTCATCGAGCACTAGCAGGAAACACAGATAAGCTAGAGAGAGAGAAAGGCCCTGCACAGGAGTCTTTTGCCCGTGACTGTTAAGTGGTGTGTTTAGCCCTCCCTTATCCTTTGCCTTGACCCTTTAGTAGTTGTTGTTTTTCTCCTTCTGAACAGAACGACTGCGTGCCTTTACTCTCCAGAGGGGTCTAAAAGGCAAGGTTCCCCTTCTCAAGTTATATCATCAAATGTTTTTTGATGTTTAAATAATTATCTGATTATATAGATACTAACAATGAGGCAACACTTGTGATCATGTTTATGTATATTTTGTGGTCTAGATTGTTATACTTTTTAATACTAGGATAGCACAATCCCAAAGCAAGAAAATACCTTTATACACAAGTACTGTGTCTCACATAAGAGAAAAGGCATAAACTTCAAGAAATGTTAAGCTGATATGTGGGGCAGAATAAATGACACATTTTCTTGGGTCAGACTGTTCAAAAATGTATTGAAATTACCTTATGATATGAAACAGATATTGCTATTTTTCAGAAAAGAGATTTACTCTAGCTTTGGCTTTATTTATAAATTCAAAAGGTCAGACTTGTGTTCCAGAGCTTTGCATTGGTCATCCGATCTCTTCTGAAATACAGAGGTGTTTCTATTGCATAGAAATCCTTGAGACATTTACTTTTTAATCTTTCTGCTAAATGTATTTTATAAGTCAAGGTAGAGAAGGAGAACATTTGTGCCTCCTTAGTGTTAGCTAGTGCTATGTGTTAGTGTTCAGTTAATTAAAGTAAATAAAAATATTGGTATAGAATTTGTGTTTTATGTAAAAAATAAGCTTCTGATATTTTCAGACTTTAAGTTTTTGTTATGTCTCCACTCCTTAGTGAAATCAGCTTTTTAAATGTATTTGCTGCCTTTATTAACACAACCATTCCGTAATATAAATATCACCAAAGGCATTGAAAACACCGTATCCTTTAAAATAGCGGCTAGAAGAAAATCTGTAAAAGTTAAATGCAGACTCCCTGTACTGCCCACTGTTGACTTTCGCAAGTGTAAAGAATTCACATGCAACTTTGTTTTGGAATATTGTCTGTAATGGGAAGCAAACAGGCTTTTGTATTAATTTAATCACCTAATGTTTCTTTAGTAGCTATGAATGGCAGGAAATCTATAATCTTGAAATGCATTTGTAGTCTTTCTTTTCTTTAGAGAATAATTTGTTTTCGTTCCATTTCTGCTGTAGTGTTAGTTCCCTCTCGTTGTTTCTTTTTTACTATTTAACCCAAATATGTTGTTTTTGATGTGGAGAAGACTTGCTCTTAAAAGATGTTTATGCTTATAGTAGTGTATCCAAATATAGGATGTTCTAGTTTTTTCTATTTTTGTTTTTTTCAAAGATCACTCATATGAAAGCAATTGAAATTTAACTTCCACTTTCACTAAGAAGAAATGTCAGTTAACATCCTCTTTACCAGTGTATTTTTTCTTAGTGAATTTTTTTTCTTTCGAGACTGTTTCCATAGGTGTTTCCATTTCGTTTCCCTGAACAAATTTTTATTTTCACTCCTTTTCTGCAAGGAAATCCTGATTTAATTCAATTTTTCCTGAAGAAAATTTGTGGTGGGAGTTCCACCTGAAGGGCAAACTAACAAGAAAGAGCCATTACAGACAGAAGGATTTTGTAAATCATTAACAGCAGCATAGAACTTTGATTCTTCTCTACCTCTTTGCTATAGTTTTCTTTTCCTAGATTTCCTTTCCCTCAGTAACAGTTTATGAATTTTGATTGCACATAATTTGGATATCCTTAGATATCCTAAATACTTGTGTAGGGGAAAAAAAAAAAGAAAAATGAAAGAAAAAAGAAGGAAAGTAGTAATTCAGATTTTCAAATAATGTAACTCGATATTATACAACATCCAGTTCAACAGAACTCAGTTGATTTAAGGAATCACTTCAGCACACACATCCACCACCTGCAGAAAACTATCCACTAAGAAAAATAAAAATGTTAGAAAAGAATACTAACACAGTAGTATTTTAAATGTTGAACAATAAACTGTTTTAATCACAGGAACCAATCATCCTGCTGCAACTGTATGTAACTTTCAGAGTAATGACATTCTCGCTTTGAGATTAATATTTTATATGTGGCAGTTTAGGAAAACCTAAAGCTGAATGAATGGATTTGTCTCAGCTAGAAGAAGAGAGAAGCTGATTAGGTCAAGCACAAAATTAAGTTTTTAAACTATGCATTATTAAGAAAGGGGGAAAAAAGAAAAGTAGCTGAGACTCTTAAGGGAGTCCCTCTGATACAACATAAAAAAAGCCAAGTCTATAAAAGACTTAGAGGTCAGTGAGTCTACTCCCAGTGAAATATGCCAGTCACAAGCAGTGCTAGACAAATGCTGCCAAAAGGTAATGCAGAGTCTAGGTCTGCTTTCTACACGGAGTAATTTATACTAGGAGATGTTTAAACTTCTGAAAGCACTACAGAAATGCTAAGTCTATCTTAAGCTCATTATTTCTAGTCTTATCCAAATATTTTCAGTAATCTCCTATTTTAAGTCTTTGAAGACTTTTATTTCAGATTTCTCTCCCAGAGAATATACAGTCTGGAACAGCTGTGATTCCTAGACATTCCTGCCTTTTTCTTCTGGACTTTCCTTCTGTAATATTTTTAAAGGGTAGTAGGGAGAGGATTTGCAATTTTCAAGGCTGTACTGAACTTGAGACATTAACTAAAACCAAGCCAAACCCCTTCATCTGTGTAACTAAACAGTTTCATTAAGCCCAGCAAGAATATTTCCCAAGACTATGAAGATAATTTTTATTTCTCCTTCTTTTTCTCATTAGCTTTGCTTATTTTTAATTTTTTAT
>NW_010420221.1:0-16183 GCF_000710305.1 Buceros rhinoceros silvestris
CGGATGATGATTCTGTGATTCTGTGATTATATGTATTCTCAGTTTTCTTGTGGGTACTTTCTTGCTTTGTGGGGTGTTCACTCCTGGATTAACTCATCCTGGTGCGTGACACTTTTCTTCTGAAGGCAAGTGTTGCTGGCTTGTTGGCTGTGAAGCAGTGCTGGGTCTGAAGACTTTTCTGGTCCAGGCTGGTTTTCTTGTTATTCCTCGTTAATGAACTGGTAAACCTTAATGCAGATGAAAGAGGCAAATTGTTTTTCAGCAGAGTCTGAATGCTGCTGCCTGTGACGTGACCTTGTGGGCTCTGCAGGGTGTTTAATTGACATCTCCCTCTGGCAGCAGCAGAATTGGGACAACTGGCAGCAGCAAATTTCTGCATAGTCTGTTTGCTTTTTGGGTTCTAAGAAATTCTCAAACTTTGAGCTGTTGTCTATAGCTGTCAAGAAGTGCGAAGGAGGAAAAGGATTTCTCACAGTAGATTGGAATGAAAATTCCTCTGCACGAAGGTTAGAGTATATTCCCTCAAATTGTCATGAAAGTGAGTAAAGCACTTGAGTCTGAGCATGCTGTACAGCCTACAGTTGGTGGTGCCAGGCTTTGTAAATTAAGGAACTATGGTTTGCTTTCACCATATATTTATGCTTACACTGTATGGGAATTTGGGCAGTATTTCTCCTTGTTTGTAGTTAGATAATTACGTGAGTGGGAGGAACATACATGATTTGAACTGAATGTGGAGGATGGATTAAGGGATCCTGTTCCTATAGTAGCTGCCTAAAGCTGCTTAAAGAGATAACTGGTATTTGTGCTTATTTCAGTAAATAGGAGCACTTAAGAACTTTCTACCTAACCTTATTCATGAGGCAGCATGCTTAAATTTCTTGTCTGTAGTTCTTATGTTTAGTCTGTTCTTCAGTTTGGCCGAGTTCTTCCTTAGGCGTTAACAGGTGATGCACAGGAGGGTACTTGGCAGACAGGTGACGTACCAAAAGGGAAGGAAAAACGAGATGCAGAAAATACAGGTGATGCTTGTTGTTCTGAAATAGAAGATTGGAGAAGGTAACTAATGGTTATCCTGACTTTAGGATAGAAGAATGCCCACGTGTCCACACTCGCTAGTAGGTTCAAATTACAAAGGCCCTGGGTAAATTTTTCTGGCTGGGTGTATGCATCTTCAATCCAGTATAAAACTTCGTCTCCTCTAACTACCTGTGTGTTGGTTTCTCTCAAATCTTACTGTGACCTCCTTTGGAGTAATTAAGAGAGTAGTAATATTATAGTCACAGGAGGTGTCAGGATAAAGCTTTTCAGCATGTTTAAAGATGCACATTATGTCCTTTATTAAAATATTGAGGTCAGTAGTCTTGGCTATCTTGTATTTAAAGTCTGAAACTCCGCTGATGACAGCTATGTTTTTCCTCATGTCTTTGGTGCAATTAATAATGTAAAACTACTTTAGTCTCACTGTTCAGTGTTCAGAAAATCTATGACCGTGCAACATATTTTTCATAACTTTGTGCTCGTATAACTAACTCATTTAGATTTATTCAACGTAATTTATATTGTGTCTTGGATTATTAACTCCAGTGAAGAAGCTGGGATGTGCTGAAAATTATTAGTTAGCTGGAAGGAGCACTTCAAGAAATGTTTATGCATTCTTATATACAATGTGTGTTAATTTTTTTCTTTATGGTCATATCTTACACATTCTCTTTTTAAGCTGTCAAGCGTTTGATGAAAGAGGCTGCAGAACTGAAGGATCCTACAGATCATTATCATGCACAGCCTTTGGAGGTTTGTTTCTCTATACGTTTGCAAGTTCTTGAATTAGGCTGTGTTATTAATAGATACTTTAAGTTCTCTATATACTTATGTATTTTAAATGTACATATTTAGAAACTAGCAGACCTTTTAAAATTGATTCAGTTCTCTTTTTGCTATGATGGAAATCAACAGCAGAATTCCACTTTAATGGTATTGTAGTTCCAGGTTGTTAGTGAAAGTACATAATACCAGTTTTACATTGCACAGAAAGACATAGCACGGAAAATAGCATGTTCCTAGGTGCTGTGAAATTAATGAGTAGTTTTTGCTGTACCTTCTGTTTACCTTCCTGTGGTGAAATGTAGGTTTAATTCATGCTATTACTTGTAACTCACATGAAGGTCATGGTTTTTTTTCTGGGTTTGAGTAGGGACTTACTGGGAAGAGAACAGTGGCAGATGAAAGGAAATGCTGGAAATGTTGACAGTTACTTTCTATCCTTGAAAAAAAAAAGTAACTAGGTGGGCAGTCACAGCCCTGTGATCCCAGTGTTCAACATCGCTTGAGAGGTCTCGTTCACTGGCAGCAAGCCTTGTGAGAAATCCTGTCCTAACAGTAGGACTTGTTCTGATTGTAAATGTTCAGGAAGTTGTGGGCATCATCAGATCTCATACACAAAGCCAAATACAGAATCTGAAAGAAAAAATGCTTAAAGAGAGCTTAATATCCAATAAAAATAATATTCCAAATTTCAGAGTGTACCTGTTGATCAGTAAGGCACAGTAGCTCTTTCAAAATTATTTATGGAGAAGCAAAAGAGGACTGGAATTCTTCGGGGTGTGAGTCAAGTCCCTGTGTTGACATGGGCATGGAAGGGGCTTTGGGGAAGCCTTCATTAATGTTCTTTCTTAGGGTGGGTCTCCCTTGGTTCTCTAGAAGTTATTACTGACTGAGGCAAAGACCCAGTTTTCCCTTAGTAGACTCAATTTTCCATCTGTCAGGTCATAGAACTTTTTTCATAGCTGATGCAGCCAGAGTGAATAGCTTGAGTAATGAATTTGAGTGTTTCAGCAAAGCTATTATGTAAGAAAATTACCAGAAAGTGACAATATTTTATTCTCTTAACTAGAGTCTTAGTACTATATTGGTTGTCTTATTCTCCATTTGATTGTGACTTCTTAAAACTTCTGCTGTGCAGTGTTTCTTTAGCATGGTGTTTAGTTGTCTGCTTCTTTGACACACTCTCTTATTTTTTTCTTCTCCCTTTGGTGGGGACATTTTAGGATAATCTTTTTGAATGGCACTTTACTGTTAGAGGCCCTCCAGATTCAGATTTTGATGGAGGGATTTATCATGGGCGAATAGTACTACCATCTGAATATCCCATGAAACCACCCAACATTATTTTGCTGACGGTAAGCACATTTAGTAGTTTTTACGTGGTCAATTTAACTGTGTCTGAGAGAGATTCTTGGCATTTAAAATAGTGTTATCTTTGTAAGAAAGATGGCGTCATACAGACAATGCTGCCAGTTTAAGATGGTTACAGAAGCAACAGGCAAACCACCATGTCATACTGGGACATGTGAGGTATCAGTTAAGTGTTTCTTCATGCATGAGGAAGCCAAGAAAAGGCTGATGGCAGACTTCTTTGTTCAGAAATCTGAATGCCAATTTTGTGAGGTTGGCTGTAATATAATTATCACATGTTTGCATATAGATTTGTTTGATTTTTGCAACTTGTACCAAAATCCAAGTTATCTTCCAGCATGTTTTATTATATCCGCCTTCTTCCTTTAAAGGCCAATGGCAGGTTTGAAGTGGGGAAGAAAATTTGTTTAAGCATCTCGGGGCATCATCCTGAAACATGGCAGCCTTCATGGAGTAGTGAGTAACAATTATTTGGAAAATGTTACCCCCATCAAGTAACTAGATCTTTAAACTGAAAAAAAATCTCATAGAGAATGTTTGTAGTGGAAAAGGAGATTTTGAAGGCGTGAAAGTATGAGACAATTTGAGAAATGTAAAGTCATGAAAAAGCAATGTAGGAGGATTTGGGAATGGTATTAAATACATGCTGGGTGAAAGGGTTGAGAAACTGAGGAGTGATGGTAAGGTCTTATTTATTTGGATGCACAAGTGTTAAGAATTTTCAGACTACTTAGAATATTCTTCGGGGTGGTGGTTTTTTTTTGTTCGTATGAAAATACTTTAAATCCTATTACTTTACCACATTTTTGTAAAATCAGCTTGAATATTGATAGAAGGAAGTGTGGTCAGCTTCTAATTCTGATGCTATACTTCTGAACACTCAAGAGGAAACCTTCAGAACAACTGAAGGGTTTTTTACCTTTTTTTTTTAGTTGCATTATCACAGGAATTGAGAATTGGCACAATGTATCCAAAGCAATATTTGTGTGTTTATGTAAATTTAATTTTGCTAAGTACAGTACATCGATTATTTCTTTGGGTATCAGGTGCACTTTTAAAATATGTTGATAAGATCCCAGGAATTTTCTAGACCACTCTTCAACTTTTGTAAAGTCTCTTCCTTTTTTAAAGAGTAGAAAGTACTGTCTTCTAAGTGGGAAATGTAAATATTCTATCTCTATTTTGTGGTACTTCATGTGGTATTTATTTACCAAATCTACTAGAAAAGTGTCTTGAATTCTTAAATTTCATGACTATGTAAAACAAAATTGAAGGATAGATATTGACAAAAGAGATATTTTGTTTGACAATTCTAATATGAGCTGTTATTAGTATTTAAGTAAGCCCCTTCCCCAGCATGATGACATAACCGGAACAAGTTCTGCAATACATTTTATAAAAGAAGATCACTGAGCTTGTGTACAACTAAATTGCAGAATTTGTGTCTGGTAGAAAATAGACACAAAAAGAAGAATGTGTTATGAATCCTCCTCTTCTTTTCCCTGCATTTATATATTAGTTCTGCCTTACCCTTTTTCCTACAGAACCCATTTTTAAAGTCCAGGACTAATCTTTGTATTGATGATGCGTTTTTGTGACAATTTATCTTTTCTTCTCTCTGTTGGCTGGTAGAAGAATAAGACCTTACCTTTCATTTATAATGTGAAGTTTAAGAAAATGAAGAAAGCTTTGCTGTATATGAAAAAAACAGTGCTGCTTGTATGAAATTCAGACCACCTCTTTGGACAAAATTAAGTTTTGCAGGCAGAACTGTGACTTTTCTATAGTGAGTATAACGTGAGATGAAATAACAGTTGTTTCTGCAACCTTGTTTCTAACTCTGTTTTCCCATTTTAGTAAGAACAGCTTTACTAGCCATTATCGGATTTATGCCAACCAAAGGTGAAGGAGCAATAGGATCTCTAGATTATACCCCTGAAGAAAGAAGAGCTCTTGCAAAGAAGTAAGCACTAAGTTTGTTACTGTAGGTACATATATATGTACTCTCTCTTCAGGTAAGGCATTGAGTTGAAAGTCACTTCAGTGTGTTCTCTTGCATTTATTCCAGATATTAAAGTTCTATGCCTTATGTATATAATACTTCGAGAGGGCTGTGCTTCTTCAGGCATTGTATGGTCAAATTAGAGGCTTATCTGAAATTCAGGCTTAGAGATGTTATTAACATTGTGGTACAGTGGTAATTGCAGCGTGGAGGGAAATTGATGGACATGGTTTAGGGACCCTGGCAGAGCAGGGTGAACCGTTGGACTTGATGATCTTAAAGGTCTCTTCCAATCAAAATGATTCTGTGATGAAATGATCAGGAGTGTTGGGTCCAGGTTAGGGCTGGGTCCAGGTCAGGGTACAAGAAAGATACAGGCTTACTGGAGCGAATCCATTCCAATGTCACAAAGATGATTGAGGGGCTGGAACATGTTTCGTACAGGGGAAGGCTAACAGACTGGAAGTGTTCAGCATGGAGAAAACAAAGCTCAGGGGATCTTACCCATGTGTACAAATACCTGAAAGGAAGGTGTAAAGGCAGAACCAGGTTCTTCTCAAGTGGGATCCAGTGACAAGACAAGAGGCAGTGGGTGCAAACTGAAAACACAAAATTCAATGCGAATGCAAGAAAACACGTCTTTTACTGTTAAGATGGCCAAAGCACTAGCACAGGTTGCTCACAGAGGTGGTAGAGTCTCTGTCTTTGGAGGTATTAAAAATGTGACTGGAAACAGACCTGAGCAATGTGTTCTGCTTGGCCCTGGTTTGAGAAAGAAGACTGGACTTAACTGATCTCTAGAGGTCCCTCCCAACTTTAGCTTATTCTGTGGTTATCCTTAGATTAAGTCTTCTATCAACAGGATCTTTTTTTTGGTCTTTCTCCTTTCCCCATCTGGGGAGGAGAAGGTACTTTAAAGACCGTATGCCTGTCTTATAAGCAAAGTTACTGTATTCTAAATTGTAGCTAGTAACTTATTTTGCAGGTAGTTGTGAGCTTATTCTACCTGTAGTCTGAGCCATTTGGAAGCTGCAGCTTTCCTGTTGGCGTGGCACTGAGTCAAAGCTAATTAACCATGCTGAGAGATAGGGTTGGTCTTACTACTGCCAAGGCTGTGTAGTTTCTCGCTGGCTTGGAGAGCTGCCTGCAGTGTGCCCTGCAGACAAGTTGTGTGTGCGAGAGAGGATAGGTAATGCTCTTGCAGAAGCTGAAATTCCTCGATTTGAGGTGCAAGCTCCTGGATTTTTGTAGTAATAGCTAGATCGTTATAACTTAAAATTTTAATTTGCTGCAGGTACAAAGTAAGTTTTATTAATGTTTTGTTACCATTTTAAAGTATAGATGATATCTAGATAATATGTAAGTCAGTCAGTTGTTAATACCTTCCCAAATGACATGAGAATGTTTATTTGTAGTACAGATAATTCTCAACGTAGGTTCTTCAAGATGCTATGATTTCAGGCAGAGGAAAGTACTTGTAAGCTACTGGTCTTGACACCACTTGTCTTTCTGTGGATTGTTTTGTGAATAGTTTGTTTGAACAAGCGCACGAGGACATGATGAGAACATGCTATTTTGAGCTATGTCATTTGTGGCCAGGTCACAGAACTTCTGCTGTGAAATTTGTGGCGCATCTATGAAGACAGCCCTCTTACCACTAACACCTGGAAGCGTGTCAAGCCAGGCAGACAAGGAGGCTAAAGAGCTTGCCAGACAAATTAGATTCAAGGTAAAGTCACTGTTTAAACTTTTATCTCTGTTGTACATAATTAAAAAAAAAATTGAGGAGAAACTTGTAAATTGCAGAAACATTCATAATTTCATAAATCTTCATCAATCACTATGTGGAAACTTGTTTGTGGGTTTTTTTTAGGACAGTCTGATAGAGAAAATAAGGAGTGGATCTCTGGAAACTTGCCAATTAATAAATTGCGCGTCTCAAACCCTGATAGATTAGTTTTAATTTCGGTGGTGATCACTGTGATAAGAACTGCCGAACTATGGCGCTTTTACTTCCATGTTTTCAGTCACTAATAACTTGATTACATTGTTCAGAATTAGTAGTACCATAGAAGTGTTAGAAAAACTTGGGCAAAGCTAACCTAAATTATTTTCCTTTGTGAATTTTTTTTTTCTTCTTTTGGCTTATGGAAGGAATAAAGTGTACTCCTACTGAAAAATGGTTGCAAATTCTTTTGAACTACTCTGCAGATGAAGATACTGAAAGTTGGACTCTGGTATGAAAGTTGCTGTTACCCAAAAATGTGTTCTATAGCTTGTTTTTTCAATAGAAGTGAGGTTTGTTTAGCCAAATACTTGCCTTACAAATTTGCATGTCTTGCATGCATAATGTTGTTTTTCACTGGGATTCCCATGAAATTCTTAAATCAGCCACTAAAGAAGACTACTGTGCATGAAGGCAGGGATCTACAGTGAAACATGTTATGCAAGTGTGGCATTGGTGCAGAGTAAGTCCTCACTAAGGTCAGGGATGCTAATATGTCCCCTTCTATCATCAGTGTTCTCCTAACACTGTCCTAAAAGTTCGTTGGTTTTGGTTTTTTTTTTTTTTTTGCTGTGCGCGTCATGAAGGTAAAGATTGCTTCCTACTGAGCATCGCTGCCCATTTTGCAGGACCTGGGTGTTTGTGTGAGATCTCACATCTAGATGTGTTGATATAGTTGTGTCTGCATCTCAAAATATTTTATAAAGATGCCATACAGGGACAGAGTTTTAATGTTGAGCTACTTGGAAAGCAATGGACTGACTGCTCCTGGCTTTTTTACAATATATGAGGATTAAAAAGCATAGGAATTTTTGTTGTTGTTGTTAGAAAGAACTCTTAACCAACATTTCATACTTCATGCAGTTTTAAAATGAAAGATTTAAGGGTATCAGTCTCTAAAGAATATTGGTGTGTATGTATCCACATACTTAACTCCATCTCCTAAAAACAAGCACTAAGCAAGGGAAAAATTAAAAGCCTCAGGTTTCTACACCCTTTTACAATCCATTGTGGGTTTTTTACAAGGTAAATCAGTTCAGTCCCCTGGTTGCACCTTCCCTCCCTTTCTCCTATGGAATTTTATTTCTAAGTTTACTGCTCCTTTTCTTTGCTTGGCTTTGTTATTGTTTGTTCAATTGATGTTAGGCATTGGCATTCCACTGATGTGTTGGTAGTAAACTAATAGTATGAATTGCAAGCAGGGCTTACAAAAGTTTTCAATCATTTGGATATATTCCGTGTCAATTTTGGGGGTAAGATTTAACATCAGATTGCTGATTGAGTGTAAAATTTGAGATAGCCTCTCTACTAGCAAACGTATTAGCAATCTCTGCATTATGTTGATCCTTAAAGAAGAGATTTCCTAACTTTTTCTGGGTGATCAAGGGATTATGAAAAATTATTTCATACCAGCCTTAAGCAAGATGGTAACTTTAAAAAAAAAAAAAAAAAAGCAAACAACCCCATGTGTCTTACTGAGAAAGGAATATGAAATTCAGGAGAAAAAAATAACAAACCGTATTTCCTCATTACAGTTTTCCTGCTTCTGTGAGCCTTCACCTTTGTTCCTGTCTGTTGTAATAGAAAATTAAATTTTTTGTAATCAGCTTTATATTGACTTGCAAATTGTTTTGTGCATTTTAGGTGCACTATACCACAAATTCCTTTCCACTTAAAAGAAAAAAGGAAAAGATAGATGACTAATAGCATACATATAACTGTAAAACAATATAGCTTATCTACATGTTGTCATCACAAGGCCTATTTTGCAGTAAAATTAATTCTTCACTCACCCTCATAATTATGTTTACATATGTTGATCTTCCTTCCTTGATGTCTGTGTTCTCTCCAGCTTTTCTGGAAGCAGAGGTGAGGGCTGGAGAAAAGAGAGGCTAGATGACAAAAAAAGATATTTCAGTTTTGGGAACTTTCAAGTACTTTATTTTGTTGAATGTTAGTGTGACTTCAGTCTAGCATACTAGCAGACTTAGTGTTTTCATACACTACAAAATGTACATTTGATTCATTTTAGTGTATGTGCTTTATAGAGATTAACAGTAAAGATTAAAGCAAGCACTTCTTGGAAAAAGCAGATGTATGAAAAGCAGTGGTCACGGGTTCTAGGGAAGAAACTTACAGTTGGATACGGGAACAGGAAGTTCGTCTTGTGGATTGTCAAATACTGGAGCAGGCCATGCAGAGAGACTGTGGAATCCCCAGCTTTGGAGGTGCTCAAAACATGACTGAACGTGACTAATTTGAGGAAGTCCATTCCAACCTAAATTGTTCATAATCCTGTGTTGCTTTGTTGGTGGTCCATATTTGAGTCATAACTTGTCCTATCTAATATTAGAGTTTGTGATAGTCAAATGCAGAAGGAAAGCAGTGTTGACAGATTATAAGTGTTCTTAACTTTTAAATTCATCTTCAAGCTGTTTCAGTGACATACTTTTTTGGATTCTGCAGAGATAAATTCTCTGTTTCTTGATGTATATTAATTACTTCACACAAAATAGTATAGTGAAAGAATATTTTTATCTTGTGATCTTACCAGCTTGTTATCACCATAACTGGTGGGTTTCTAATCAACTGTCTGTGTTTCTTAGCACTACTGCCACCACTTATATCTGCATTTGAAGACGGGTATTAGATTTGGAATTGTCATCTTTATAATAAGTTAAGATCTAGACGCGTGACTTGGGAGGTGACTTGCTTGCTGATAAAAATTGATCTGGTCATGACTTTTCTTTTAATGTGGGTAAATTTTAAAGTGTTTCAGTTGAGGACTATGATGCTATGTCCTTTTTCATTCCCAAGGGATTGTTGCAGGCATATATACTGTTTAAACAAGAGGTTTGTTCAAGATCGTCTATGTGTTAACTGCTGATCTCTTACCTCAAATTCCCAGAAGCCTGAAACCTAAATTCTGGAAATTGCTGCCTATTAGACATTTTATAAATGCATACAAAAGCAGTATTATAAATCTTGTATTTTTTATTCCGCTCTGCTTGTGCTGAAATTTAAATACTGGAAACTGAGGTGTGTGTTCCTGGCACAGCGTAGCACTGTCTCCATATATGCTCACTCTGGCTGGGAGGCAGCTGTGGTACTAGAACTGGTATAGCCACTTGAAATTAACACTCCTGGGGGCTGTCAGCCCTGCCCAGAAACACTGCGTTAGTTCACTTGTAACAGCAGTAGTCAGCATTCACTTAAGGACATGAGAAACAGGTGTTACTTCTGTTATAAGATTGTCCTTCTAAAGAATTTTCTTTTTTTGCTTTATATATCTGTGTGGTTTTTGAGTGTTATGTGCAAATGAACTTAAAAATGATTTCTGAACTGATGTTTGCGTATCGGTAGCCTTATTTCTAAGGAATGAGAATTTCTTAAACCTGTTGGTGTGTAACTGAAATGCAGTTGGCTTACTTGATTATTGCGTTTCAGTAGGTCTCACATTCTCCGTACAATAAACCAAACATTCCCAAACAAGCCAAATCTTTTTGAAGCAATTTTGATCTTGTCTCTGAAGCATACATATCTGCTCCTTGTAGGCGGAAGTAAATTCATCCAGGAAGTCCGATGCTGGACCCTCAAACACATCAAGATTGAACCACTCTGCCACTTCACAGGAGCCCCAGCAGGATGGTGCAGCTAGAGCATTCCAGGATGCAACAAGTGCAACGGTATGGTCTGTCTTAGAGTTTTATTGGTGCAAGTACAGCCATAGTCTGAACATGAAATTGGTACTATTAAGCTGATTAGAGGCTTCTTTAAGAGTATGTAGTTCATACATTTCATCTAGAACTTTTGCATGCTTTTATATAAAATCACTGTCATCTCTTTAGCAAAAAGAAAGCAGAATCTCTTTTAGAAATAGCGATCTCTTTGCTTTCACTGCCTTCTCTTAAAAACAGTAAGTAATGTTCTTTTAGCAATTCTTGTTCCCAGTAGTTCCTTTAATATATGGGTTAGCAGTGCATTAAAATATTGTGATGTCTGAAGTACTACGATTTACCATCTGAATAATATATCACAGGTTCTCGCAATGGAGCTCTTAGCCAGAGGCGCAAAAAAAATTTCGTGATAATTTGTGGCTTTTAAATGTTAATTAAAGGTATCTTCCTGTTTTTTATAACCTCGTAGGTAAATTTGGTAAAAATATCCTTACCATTTGAAGTATGACACGTTTTAATACTGCTAGGTGTAGGGCTTACATAATGGTTTCGGAAGTGACCAAGGCCTGGTCGTGGGCCAAGGCAGCTGCTGTTATGACTGTGGCAAATGCAGTCTAAACTCACTGATAAATTGCAGGCAAATCCCAGCTAAGCTGCCTTTTTCAGAGAGGATGGGGCTGCAGATGGTTTAAAAAACCTAAACCACGTCAAATAACGTCAGACCATCTGTTGCGTGTTTGCAACATATTTTCAAGCTATGTAGAAATATAAACATGCTAATAGCATGCTTCTTTTCCCACAATAAGGATTTTTCCAGATTGTTCAGGATTTCATAAACCCTTTTTATTTTATTCTTCTTATTACAAATCCTGGCCAATATAGTAGAACTAGACAAAATACCAAAGCGTTGCTAGCATTTTCTTGATCGGAAAAAAAGACTGATACTTTTTTTTATTAATCCTATTTCTAATAAATTTGTTGTAATCAGTTATGCTTATTTAATAAGTAATGATTAACTTAATTTTCAGCAGAATAGTCCCATGTGAAATGAGACCTTTAAACATATAAATGTATGTAAAAATATTTATATGTGATAAATAGTGGATGATGAAAAGCGGATTCATGTTTTAAGGGATCGGACTGTCATACTCATGATTGTTAGTTTCAGTCTGAAGAAGTACCCATGTTTCTGAGCTGGCACATTTTGAGCGTTAGGAATTTTCTGGACCCTGTGTGGGGTGAAAACTTACAGGAACACAGTGGAAGAAAGAAATGTGTAACAGGAAAGACTATTTTAAAGAATTTGATCTTGCTATTTTTGTGTCCTTATTCATGCGAAAGTTAGTAGAAATATTCTCAAAGTAGGGGGCTGGAAGCTTTGATCTGCTAATAGGTGCGAAAGAGTACCCTTGCAAACCTTAGATCCTTTCTGCTCGGCTGGGCTTGCATGTGTAAGATCAAGTTTGTTGTTCTTGTGCAAAGACCTAATTTTACCTTGGTTAGATGCGGCCAGCAGCAAAACTGTTATTTTTCTCTTCTTGGATAAAACGTTTACCACTTACTCTACAAATGTGTGTTTAATTAAAAGCTATTTGAGAAAATTTGCCGTCGTGAACTTGAAATTTATGCTGTTTGAGAACGAAAAGCACAGAGGTAGACACAATACTGAGTCCTTGCATTAGCTTACGGCATTGCTTTCAGTCCATTCCTCCTGTTACACATGTGGCCTTATTCGTGAAGAGAGAATTTCTCTTTCCGTCAGAAGAAAAGGTATTTGGAATGAACTTTTCCTTCTCTCTGCTCAAACCAGGACATTTGCACAGAGGAATATAGCCTCTGTATACTTTATAGGCTAAAGAAGACTTAGTGTATTTCAGTAAAGCCTGTTTTCTTCAGATTTCCAAACTCAGTTTTAAGCAGAGCTTTGTATTTGAGTAATGGCAATTGTTATATTAACAGCAATGCTATCATGGCGTGAACTTGTGTTATTCAGTACTGTAGTCTTACAGATTTTTGCTCGTGAAGAGAGTTAGTGTGTGGTGTAATTGTTCCATGGCTGTGTTTGTCTATACTGTTGGAGAGGTGCGCTCAGTGTTCTTGATTTTTGGCCTCTCCCTGCCTGACCTCATCTTCCTCTTCACTTCCCTCCTTCCACACCTTTTCTTGTCACTGCCAGACCAACAGCCAGTGTCTCGGTGCCACACTTGTAATTACTATAGTGTCCACTTTGCTCTGCTCTCCAGCTGTGGGCTAAATACCTTCCCAGTGCAATGTCGAACGTGTATTTCCTGAGTTTCTGCTGTTTAAAAAGCAGACAGAGGAATAGAGGCTGTCTCTCCAGTGCAGCACGTGGTGATGATGGTGATGACTTTTCGTCATGCTTTTCACCTATTACTATGTACTTTTCATCAAGACCTGCTCATTGCTTGTTCCTATTTATGGTCCAGTTAGCAATGACTGAAGTGTGCAACACTAGTGCAAATGTTGCACATTGGCTGTTAAAATTTTGTGCACCTATGTTACTAGAGAATATTTATCAAGTATTTGAATGACTGTCTTTGAATGGAGAAACAGGAGGAGAGGGTCATAATTCTCACTCTAGTAACAGTTACTTCCCAGGAGAAGTTGTCATTATGACATTATCGAGGTTTGCAGGAGCGAGACAATGAGTACAACACCCTGTGAGCCATAAAAGGTACAATGCTGCCATGGAGGCTCTGGAAAATGCTGCTGCAGCAGCTTGGGTAAAAGGATACAGAGCTGCAAGGAACAGGCTTTAAGCATTATTAATGCTAAAACAATAGGCTACCTAAAGCATCATGCAGCATAGTGAGGAGTCTGAAGCCAGTGAAGAAAGCACCTCTAACTAGACTACTTACAACTATATATGCACATCTTTTATCTTTTTTTTTTTTTTTTTAATTTGTAGTAGCTGTTGATTATCAGTGCAAAGTAATAGTACATTACTCCTGTTTGAGTATTCAGATTGCAAGCAAGGTACTGCTGGAAGTTTGCTTGATTAAAGTAATTTCCCTTAGCATAAAGAAAATCAGATTCTGCCACATCTGAGCAAAAGAAAGTTTTTGAATTTAATATATTGTAGGTACTCAGGTTCAGATTAAGTCACCTGCTATGTCACCTAAATGTTGGTGCCAAAACTCTCATCACAGTCTATGGGACTAGTTAGTGGAGACTGGAGAGCATTGCAGCTTCCTGAGAAGCAGAGCCTGGTAGGCCACATGACTCTGTGTCCCCCTGGTTACATTGACTAAATCCATGTGGGCTGTTACGGGAGTCTGAACTCCTACCATGTCTGTAGCAAACTACATGTAGCATATTGATGTGGAGTGATGTTGCACCTTGGTGCTTAGAGTTGACGAGTAAAGTTGATACTTGATAAAAATTATAAAGTGACAAGCTAAAAACTGTGGTTAAACTTTGTTCTGATAACCTTGGAGAGATATAAAAGCTCAGTATACCCGTTATTAAACAATATACTGTAGTAGAGTCCTGCACTAATATATCGGCTGGGTGGGGTGTTGTGATGAAATAGTGTAGCTGAAGTCAACTAATCTTGACTCGATGAGGGAGGTTTCTGTGGGAAGATGAGGCTGTGTTCTGTTACATGAAATTTATAGAAGCCCTTATTTTTAATCATATGTTCTGAATGATATATTGCTAAAAAGTGTCTCCTTTTGTCACTGTTACGAGAGATTTTATTAGTTATTATTACAATTAGTCTTATTACAATTTTAAACATCTTGATAATCAGGAGTACTTGGCTTGACTTTGATTAATTGAAAAATAGACATATTTCTGTATCAAACTTCAGCTGTTCTTCAGTTGGAAGTTCTGGACAAACAAGTATTTCATCTATCCTTATATCTTCTTATTTCTGTGTCTCTCAAATCATGAGTACAACTTAAAGAGGCTTTAGTAACCCAGAGGATGTATGTGGTTCTGAGTTCCTAGAGTTTGCTATATTTTTTTTAAAAACATCCCTTCCAAGATGATTAATTAATACTTCCATCATTATGATTAAAAAAAACAATCAAAATAATGGCCTGGTGACATAAGTGTACAATGAATGAATACTGCCATTCTTCAGTAGAGTGAACATAGTGTAAATTTCCTTACTTGGATTTTGTTATAGGGTAGAACATTTAGGACTGTTCTATAGTAGAACTTTTTGTTAATTCTAATGTATGTACGTTTTGCTAAACTAGCCTTATTTATCAAACTCCTGTGTCTGTGGAGCAAAGTTTCCTACCACTCCTAACAGTTTCAGAAGCTTCAGAAATAGTACAACACATAAAGTGCGTATTTGGTGACTGTAAAGACCGGAGGCAAAAGGTGTCTACAATGTAGCTCTAATTTTTCTTTTTTTAAGTCTATTAAGCCCTCATCCCCAACATTTCCAGTGTGGCTTGGCAGAAAATGACTTATAATTGGATGGAAGTTATGTCATGTGAAGTGTTGCATTAGTCTAAAAATCTCCATGTTTTGCTAAGGAGAGTTTTAAAACTTGCTGTACATGAAGACAAGAAGATTGTGATTTTTTTAATTATTATTTTATACAGCCCGTCTGCCTTTTTTGGGATTCTTAATAATTAAATCTTCGAACAAAAAATCATTATCAAGATGTATATTTTATTTAAGATACATTAGCATCTGGTCCCAAGTTTATATCAAATAACGATCGTTCCTTTATTACCTAACTTTCTTCTTCATGTCTGCTAACACTTGGTCATTGATTATCTTGGAAATCCCAAGGCAGTGGATTAGCTCAGCTTTGGGCGAAGCACTCAGTCTTCTGCCCTGATGCATTTATATAATTTCCTGTAAAAAAAAAAAAAAAAAAAAAAAAGACAAAACCCAAATCTGATGCAGTTTGACACCCCCAGTAGGAATGAAAACCTGAAAAAAGCCTCAGCCACTTGTAAAATGCCTCTGAATGCAGCAGCTGTGTGCTCAGAGGATGAGACAGTATTCACAATACCTTCCTCATGTTATGAGTACACATATGGGTGATGCACCGTAAGGGTCTTTCGATTCTCAGTGTGGTTTCTCTTGAATTACAGCTCTGATCAGTGTGTGACACCTTGTCTCTTTCAGAACAGGGCTTTTCTAGTTTAGTGTTAAATTAAAAATTTGCAGTGTTGGAAAGAAACCTGGGTGTGTGACAGCTAGTACTAGTTACTTTAGTTAGTAAGTATGACGGATCAGGAACGTTTCTAGACTCCCCCTCCCCCCCCCCCCCCCCCCCCCCCCCCTTCTTTTTACATTTATATTGACAAAAAAACA
>NW_010420221.1:16237-28235 GCF_000710305.1 Buceros rhinoceros silvestris
TGACGGGTCAGGAACGTTGCTAGACTCCCCCCCCCCCTCCCCTCCCCCCCCGCCTTTTTTAAAAGCTACTTTGAGAAGAATAGCACTTTGCCTGATGAATTTGCAGTGTGTTCTTCCTGAATTAACTTTTCTCCCCATCCTCTTCTGTGAAAGATGGGAGTGTAGATGAGCCGAGAAACTTCATTTTCAAAGGCTTATCTTCCCAAAGTCTTTATTTTCCTTGGCATGAGGAGCTTTCAAGTGGGTTCAGTATGAAGCCGAAAGACTTTCTTCTGCAGTGTAGTGGAAATCATGGCAAGCTGCTTGCGTGTTCTTGGCTGTATCTGATGATAAAATATGTGTTCTAAGAATATTTTTCTCTGAAGTTTCCCAAGCTGCTTGCTCGCTTAGGCGAGAAACCTGTGTATGCAGGCAAGTTGTCAAGTGTGGCGAGTAATTACATCAGTACTTCCTTGCTGATAATAAACAGTGGGAAGTACTAATGACGAGGAGGCAGGGAAGGAAGGTGAAATCACTGACTAGGTAAAAATTTGGAGTTGTTCTCCCACATGCAGAATATGTGGCCCAAGAGTCACGGGACCAAGTGCTACCTATTGTCCTGTGGATCATTAAGCCTGACACAGAGTTGAGGACATTCCATGTGTGGCTGTGTGGAAAGGATATCTTTTGTGAATATAGTAGCTGGCCAAAACAGTGCTTAAGGTTATGGATGTTGTGTTCATTAAAGGGCTTTTGCTTGGAGGCAAATACAAAATGTCCAGAATTCTAATCTTACCTGCCATAATGATAATCTTTTTAGAAGAAGGCAGCAAGGAGTAAGTTAACTCTAGAAAATAGCTCCAGGTTAGTTTCAGTGGGAGTACCTGCAAGCTGTTCTGAGAAGTGATAAGAAGACTTAAAAAAAAAAAACCAGCAACTTTTTGTCAGAACTACTTTTTAAAGGACTTAAAATTTAACCTTGTCAAAATGTTTCTTTCCAACAACTGATGATGTGTCACTGTTTTGAATATTTAAATGCTGGAACTTTGACCCTTTTAGAATTGCAAGCATGATTAGGCTAGTGGAGTAATAGAACCCATAGTTTCAGTCTTGCAAACTGGAAGATTATTTTCTTTAGAATAATACTCCCCTGAGCTGAACATCAGTTGCCAATGTTTATTTTTTTTACTAAATATAATTGTAGACCAACATTTGACCAGTAGAGGGCAATGGGTATGTGCCTGCATAAGTGCAATGCTCAATAATTGGTGCTGAAATCACCTGGGTGTTTGTGTTCAGGATCTTTTTTTTCCCAGTGACGGTGGTGGTGGTGGGAACAGGCTTTTGGACCCAGCTGCCCACTGGAAGCAGGGCAGCTTGCTTAGTTACAGTTCTCTGGACTTCTTCCTTTTTCGCCCTCCCCAACTTGTTTCCCCCTCGATATAGGTGCCATTACAAATCCTCAGAGACTTAACTGTTTAGGGAATTGTGAAAGACTTCTTGAACTGCAAAGAGTGAAGTGAATCCTACACAAAGATACTTGAAATCTCTTGATTTGGAACCAATCTAGAATTCAAGTATTGTTTGATGGGCTTTCTTCAGAGTTTTCTTGTCCTTAGAACTGCTAATTTGCAGCTTGAAGTAGACTTTTTCTCAAGGTAGCATATGGATAAAAATGACAGCTGTAACAATCTCGTAATTACGAGTCACACGGATTATCAGGCTTCCAAGTATCAGGTTACCTGAGGAGTACGCTTCAGGCCTACTGAATTTCATTCTCGGCTAATCTTATGCTCTGCCTTGCATCTCAACTCTCCGTGTTTCCTTTTTAGTCTGAAACTCCGCAGAGCAGTGTAGCAGCCATTCAAGAGCACACCGCGTCTGTGTCCGCTAACGTGTCCGTGAGTCCTCGGCAGCGCCGTGCCCGGGAGCAGAGTCAGAGGCGGGCTCCGTCTTCAACTGATTTTAATCGCGTCCAGCAACCAAGAGTCAACATGAACCACACAGGATCTACTGTCCTGATTGTCCTTCTGACTTTCGCGTTGGCAGCTCTTATATTTCGTAGAATATATTTGGCTAACGAGTATATATTTGAGTTATAAGGTTGTTTGTTGTAACAGCAGTGACATGAATGCGTCATTAAACATTCTGTGTTGGGTATGACATAAGAACTGTTTACAAAGATTACTTTTTGTATTTACGCTTAAATCCTTATGAATGTTAATGCATCTACAGGTAGATTACTTGTAAGAAAAGCGAAGTTGGACATTAAGCGACAAGTGTTAAATGAGTGCCGACTAGATACTTGGGGAATAGTAACAGTAAGGCACATGAGGGAGGAGACAATTGAAGTAATTCTTCAACTAGAAAAAGACCATTTTAAAGAAGTGTTGACTCCTTCTTTTATGGAAAGTAAATGCAATTAACCACCACATTGAAGTTAGTATAAGATTTGTCATTGGAGAAGGCATTATAAAATGAAACACTACTATGTGTTTGTGTCCAGTGAGCTCTTTTAATTTAGAGGAGACAGAGTTTTGTAACCACTTTTACTTACCGTGACACTTTTCTAGAGGGGGAACACATACAAATTGGTTGTGATGCTGCTTTGTGTGTGTGACGGGGAAAGGAGTAGGGAGGAAAGAGGGGCCAAAAACCTGCTTACGTTATTTTTATTTTTTTGAAAGAAAGATTGGATGATCTTTTGCAGGATTTGAATGTCCTCTTCTAGTATTCTCAAATGTATATCTTGGGTTTTTTAAATTTGAAGATTGTGTAATCATGTCTATTCTTGCAATAGTTATAAATACGTAATATAATTATTTACCCAGATCTATTTTCTTTTAATTATATCAGAAATATACATAGTGTGTTAAACTGTTTCATATGTGATTTTTATTTACTAAAGAAAATGTAAACCTTATTATACTTAAACTCTCATATGTGAACATACTTAAGAGAAATATTTATTAAAACCTTGGTAGTAATAAAGAATTTCAAGACAGTCTTCGGTTATGTTTCACATATCACGTGGCCTCTTGTTTGGTGTGGTTTTGTTTCAATTTTTTAAACCTAAAAGCAATATTGGTTATGCAGACTTTCTGCATTATTAGTTTGTTAAAAAAATAGACATGGATAGTGTTCATGAATGCTGTGAAATCACATATACAGGCAATAGACCTACAGTTGCTGGGGTTTTGAGAGGTTTTGTCTTTGAATGTTGAAGTATTGCCATGAAGTAGAAGAAAGCAGAAAGATAATTTTCCCCTTGTGTTATTGTTCAGATTTAAATGTATTCTAGCATGTTTATTTCAAAGAGAAGGAAATCGAGCCAACTTTCATTTTGTTGCTGTCAAACTTGACAGCACTGACTAAAGTCGGATTTTCATCCTGTTTCTCAGCAAGTATTTACCAAAATACCTACAGCTTTCCTAAATTCTGTTAAATATAGTATGTATTAGTGCTTTGAAACAGTAAAATAGCTATAACTACTTCTAAAATAATGAAAGCCCATTGTATGTCTAAGGGGGATGTGAAATTAAAAAAATCAAACCCAAAACTGAGGTTTTTTTTAGCACTTTCTGTGGGTTGTTGATAATGTTCTTTGCAGTTACAATGGAACAAAGATTAAAAAAAAATATTTTTTTTTCTTGAGAAGATCAGACAGATGTAGTTTTTTCAGCCAGTTTGGTACTTCCACATTCTGCTGCAGAACAATTTGATGCCAATATATTAATTGATGTTTGTATATTTATTTCATTAGAAATATTAATAAACCCCCAAACACACAAAAAACCTTCTCCAGATCATGTAGCCTGTGTAATAAAAGTACTGTGTTTACTGTTTGCTATGTTGCTTGGATTGCCTGTTCTACTCATGTGTTGCAAACCTAGGCTCACAGAAGAGAGTTTGTACAGAGAACTGTCCTGAAAGGCCGTCGTGCTGGGTTTTGACCTGCTCGCTCCTCTGGAAGCTTGGCTCTGAGTGTGCTCTTCTCTCCTACCTGTGCCACACGCTGGCGAGCAGTGAAGCGGCGCAGTCTGCTGCAAAGAGGCATTCTGCATCCGCCTTTGAATGGGCTGTGAGAAAATGAGCCTTGAATGAGTCCTGGTTTCTAGGGATTAAGCAAATAGCTGCTTTGGAGCTTGTAATTTTTATTTCAATTTTAAAAATAAAATTTAAAGTGCTTGATTGTACAAACACGTATTTGAAAAATAAATATTAATGGTGACAGTTTATGTAAAGAGTTGATTGCATATATAGATACTTTGAGGGTTACTGTGTTTCCATTTTCCTTTAAAGGTTAACAGTAAACAAAGTCATAATTTTCAGAGGAAATAGCTCATCTTTTATCTTGAACAGTGTAGAGCCAGACTAAATCAGAAAATAACATCTTGACTGCTATAAAAACATCAAAATACATAGATTTTACAATGGTGTACGTGTCTGGAAGACAGCACAGGCGGTTTCCCGTTGAAAAAGATGCTATGCAAAGGAACAGAAAGTCTGGAAAGCCTGATGAAAAGGGACAGCCTGGTTTTACAGTCTGGCAGGAGGCTAGCACTGTCCTGAGATTAGGGGATTGAGGAAAAAGCTGGCGTGCAGAACTGCAGGTTTTTATATAATAGCTTTAGTAAATATCCTTTAGGACCCAGTGGAAATGTTTGGTGAGGCAAACTTCATGGGTAATGGCCAATCATTAAGCGGTGATGAGGTAAAAGCTTTGAGTGAGAAGCCCTTGAAAGCCTGTCGCGAACATCAGTCGGGAAAGCAGCATTTCTAGCACCGATCACAGACGAACACGCAACGCTGGAACCAGAGTTGATTCAATGTTTAAACGTGGGGGGACTTGTACTACAGGAGTAGTAGAGTGGAGCGCAGAGTCCCCGACACCGATTTCCAGCAAGATGCCTTATTTTGCAAAACTCCTTTTATTAACCCTCTGCTTAGTTCTTCTTGTGGAAAGCAGAAAACACAGGAGGAGGAGGTGGACGAGCCAGCTGGACGTGCAGAGGACGAGGTAAGGGTTGTTTGAAACACGCGGGTTTCTTTTCCTGGAGCATTATCAATACCTTCCTACACAGACACAGCAGCCTGCCCTGTCAGTAGCTATGTGTGTTGTGCGTGCAAACTGCTGTATAGAGGATGTTTTTATAATAGCCTGATAGCGTCATCAGCTTTAACTGTAGATGGACACGTTCAATGCTAACGTGAATTAACGAGGCAGGTTTTGCAGAGAAGTCGACCGCTTCAGTGTGGATTGTGGTAAAAATACTCTTAGCCCTATTACGTGAATTACTGAGAGAGTTCAGAGAAGTTGCAGTTGACAGAGATGTTCAAATCTGCGCATCGTTCCAGCACTGTTTCAAGAGCAGGTTATTTACCTTGGTTGCTGGAATGTCTGCGCTATTTAAGTTCCCTTGAAGGTGCATGTTTTTCTCTAACACTTTGGGGTGGGGATGTTGGTTAGCGTGTGTTACATACTCAAATTCCTGAAAGATACCCAGGGATTGTAAAATTTAAAATGTATTTTGAAGAAATGCACAGAAAATTCAAAAAAGTGTATTTTGAAGTCAAGCAAAGGAAAAGAAAAAAATTCATTTTAGAGTCAAGCAAAATCAAGAGTTAAAGGTCTTAGCAGAGTTTATTAGATTTACTGTTGCTGAGAGTTGACTAGAGGTTTATGTTAGAAAAGATGATCTTCCAAACCTGTCAGGCAGTCCAAAGTATGTTATCCTTTTTTGTGGTTATGTCATCCAGTGGCAGTTATATCTTACAAGGCTGTTCATTGTTTGCAGGGCTCAGAAATAAAATTGGGTTAATCCATGTTATTAAACGGCTTCATTATGGTTGTAAACGTTCATCTTTGCATTTTGTGGGGGGTTTTATTTGGTTTAACACTCCATGCTTTTATAGGGAGTGTCGAACATTTTCTGAAGAAATGCTGTGATCTAACTGAAGTCAAAGAATGCCTAGTACGCTCTCAGATCTGTACTACTTATTACAAAAACGCAGTAGCATATGCTTTTAGTGACATCAATGTTATACAGCATCCTGAAATCCTAAAGCCAGCTGAAGTTTTACCCCTGACCTCCACGGAATCTCTGTTACTGAATGAGATCTTTCACTGAACTCTGAAAATTTTTCCAAGTCAATCTTCTGGGCAACGTGGGGGATTCAGCAGTAGCATTTTCCTGCAAACCATTCACATGTAGTAGAGATCATCTACCTTGAAGTGAAAAAAAAGAGCACAAACCCTTCTTTTAAAATGATTTTGCCCCAAAGTGGTGCTATTCTCTGGGTTAAACTTTGTTTGAATATTTTTTACTTTATTTAAACATTGTGAAAATAATTTAGAGTTTCTACAGTGCCATTATTTTTATGAAGCTGTGATAGAGTGAATGTCAAAGCTCTGCTAAAATTATTGACATAAATTAATTTACTATTAAAAAAATAAACTGTTTCATTTCTGGTGGTGTAATGATTTTACTGAACAGTTTTCCAGTCAGGTAGAACCTGAGGAGCTATATGCCTTATGTGTATATGTACATTTTCTATGCAATGTTCTTACTTAAAA
Source organism: Buceros rhinoceros silvestris (assembly GCF_000710305.1). Classification (NCBI taxonomy): domain Eukaryota; kingdom Metazoa; phylum Chordata; class Aves; order Bucerotiformes; family Bucerotidae; genus Buceros; species Buceros rhinoceros. Next base: position 22,794 of record NW_010420221.1, read on the forward strand.
GTATGTAAAATCAAGCTTTAGGGACTATCAAACGTGAATGACATTTTAAATACGGAGAATTCTGCAATATTGAAAAAAAGCAGATGTAAGTGTATGGAGCTATGAAATTGATATTTTCTATATCCAGTTACGGAGAAAAAATGTTCTTGTCTCTAAACCAGCAATAAATAGTGGGCTCTTCTAGTAAAAGGAAGTGAGAACAAGTTCCTGTGCTGGTTTTCTAATAATGTAAGAGAAATGAAAACAGTGTCCTTTTTATTAATTTCATCACCATTTCTGCTTGGCGTTTCTCTTAGCTGACTTACCATAAGAGAGGCAGTAAATTTTACAGTCAGGGTATTAGCCAAGACAATTTATTCTTGCGTTTGGAAATAAAATAATAACTTTGGATAAGTTTGATATTTTGTGTCACCTTTAAGGTGATAGATCAGCCTGATCTGAAGATCTTTATATTGATTTCAAGAAGCTGCCTTGGGTTGTGCAAGTGCAGAACATCTTCACTTCTGTAGTTCATTACTTGAACGTTGTACAGAGGTTCCTACCCATGTAGCTCTGTAGGCTTGGGGTCTGCTGGGGGAGGGTGCACAGAGGAGTGAAGCCTGTGCTGAAATGGGAAAGGAAAAGGCTAGGACCAAGTTAGGGCTGTGGTGTTAGGAACCCAGATTAAAAAAAATGCCAGGTTCAGGGTTGCCTGTGCATCCTTACTTACCCGCCTTGTTTTACATTAAAACTGAACTGTAACACTTAACAGTGCTTAATCAGATACTGCTGTGTTTCATTTTCTTCTGCTCCTGCACCCCCCGCCTCACTGATAGTGCAGCTCTTCTGCAGAGGTGTGACTGGAAGAAGCAACGGCCTCTGAGCAGCATTGCCATGACCATTGCCCAGAGCAGCTGCTTTTTCTGCTCTGGAGAGCCTGGGCTTTGTGTAGAAAATTGGTGTGTTCTCACTGAGTAGCAGCTTCTGCCTTTGTACTTTGAGGGTGGGTTTTTACTTTTTCCAGGGATACAGTCCCCATCTCTTATCGTACAAAACTGGGTGAAGGAATTCAGTGACGCCTGTTTGTATGAAGTTGAGAGCCCTTTTGCTGAGGTACAAGCTGGCGAATGGTGCACAAAACCAAGGGCTCAAAATTAACATAAAATTCATTGGTTAGAAAATTTTGCATTTCATTTTGGCTTAGAGAAATCAAAAGCTATATGAATGGCAAAGTAAAACCCGTCAGAGTCACCTAGGTGACTGCTGAGCAGGAGTTGTTGGCCCCAGCACTACCCATACACTAGGGAATGGGTTTCCAGAGAGGTGGTAAAGACTTTGGTGCTGAAGGAGATGATGCGTGGAAAGGTGCCTGTGTTAGATGGGTGATGGTCTGTGCTGCCGTGTTGCTAGTTGCAATTTTCCAGGGAGCTGTGTGCTGCTGCCAGGGCATGTCAGAGTTGCTGTGTGTAGTACTGACTGTACACGTACAGTGCCTGTGTATGTGTGCTTGTAGCTTCCTTGGATCCTCTGCCTTACTGTAAGCACCAAGCAGGTGCTGTTGGCATGTCCGTCACTGGATTGGAAACAGTTTGGCTGCTCTTCAGTAGCTCTGTGGTGGCTGCATCTCAGGAATCACAAACAAACCCTGGTAGTCCTCCTAGACTATCCATCTGGACAGAATTTCCACACAGAAAAAGAGAAAATCTAAAAAATAGTGCTTTTGTTAATATTTGTTGCTCTATAAAAATTGCAGATCATGCTTCTGGTAAGGTTTATTGCTCTGCGTAAATTGTCCTAGAAGACAGGGCTCAGGAGATATTAGTCATCTTGATTGTGCTTGTGACTGCTGTGTTTCCAATGGCCTCCGCTCTGGATGGACAGACAGACACAGTCTGGCTCTGAGTCTCTCTCCTAACAGTTGTGCACAACCTCATGCTTCAGCCAGCAAGACTGCTGCTGAGATAGGAAGTTGCTTCGAGCTTCTGTTAGCTAAAGACTTCCTGCCGAGGTTTTTTGGAAGTGGTTGATGATTTGGAGTGCCTCGTTAGAGATGTAGTTTTCAGGACAAGCTACATGCCAGCCTTGGGCTGGGACCTGGCAGCAGAAGCAGACCATTAGGGCAGTACACAGACTGTTTTTCCAAACTAACGCCCCGTGGAGCACTGGGGGAAGGTCGTCTGCTGATCCCTGCTGAAGTGGTTGTGGCTGGCAGGTGTGTTCCCTCCATTGCCTTGCAGGGCTGCATTTTCTACCCCAACATTTGACCAGGTGCTGCGGACAAGTTTTTCAGCCTGTGGTACCTCCCCAGCCCCTACCAGTGCTCTCAGCTGTATGGTGGCTTCTCAGGCAATGTGGTATCTGTAAGTGACACAGTGGTTAAAATTGTCAAGAACCATTTTTTACAGGTGTGTTGCTCACCTGGGGTTCAAGTCCAGGGCATTGCACAGCCTCTAGTAGTGCAAGGTCTGATGCTTCTTGAGATCTTTTTCACCAACTCCACAGCTCCACAGCAGGGCCAAGTAGCAATGTGAAACAAAATCAGGGGGAGACATGCACACGTGAATGACAACAGCGGATCGGAACAGGAAGCCTCATGCCTTATCTTGGCTGTGGTTCGTTTACAGTTATGACTTCTCTGCTCTTGCTGATGTTGCCCCCTCTGACTGTGCTGCAGCTGTGTGGTTGTCCATGTAGACTGTGAGATCTTTAGAGCCTCAACACAGCTTCCTCTCCAGCCGGCGTGCATTTGACGCTGTCTCTGAAGCAGTTGTGCCTCCTGACTCTTCAGCAGAACAGTGGCTTCGGATCCCTTGGCTAGACCCGTTATCCCCTGCATCTCCATTACCTGGCTTTCTGCAGCGTTCACTGCCCAAGCAGCCAACTGACACTGGAAAGCTGAACGTTACCACCGTGCTGTACCTCTGCAGCTGAACGTGCTGGTTTCCTTCACTTCTGCTGGCACCAGTGCAACCTGGAGATTTCACAGTGCAGAGGGCCTGTAATTTTTGTTTGTTTGTTTTCACAAACCAAAGATGACTTCTTAAGTGGCAGGGCGTGTGGGGACAGCCAGGAAGGTTGGATCGTTCTGCCCTGAAATAGTAAAAACTAAAAGGTTAAGCTTTTTAGCCTTGCAAGGGAGTGTCTCTGCGTAAAACGTCTTTGTGAATTGTACCCTCTGTCTGTGATCCTGTTGTTGGCTTTGGACTGGCTGAATATAGGAAGAGGCAAGGAGCACTGTGTTTGGGATACGCTTGGTAAAAAAAGGCTCCATTTATTGCTATGAAGAACAGATGTATTCTGCATTCATCTTTAACAAGCTAAAACCACAAATAACCATAAAACAGATTTTTTTTTTCTGATTCAAAATCATGCTTTATAAAACCAGAGCAAAAAGTGAGTCCCAAACAGTAGATGATAAGATGTGTTGGTGTGACGGGTTGAAAATGGCGCCGGCAGGGGCATGAGCTTTTGTTCTTCTGCTCCTTCTTCCCCCCAGAACATGGGAAAGTTTTCTGGTGACTTTTGGTAAGAGAAGTGTCAGCTCTCTTCCCTCCCTGACTGGGAGTGGAGATATTCAGACACACCTCTGCGAATAAGCGCATAAAAAGGGGAGTTTGAGACACTCCCCCAGGCGAGCCATCGTACTTTTTGACTTTTCACCCCGGGACTGAGAAAACTTTTCATCGGAGAGAGAAAAGAACATGGGCAGTTACCTCAGTGCCCCTGGAGCAGTGAAAAGGCTTCTTTTGCGAAGCAGGTAGACCTTTCTGCTTTGCCGATTACCGGCAGGGGTGGCTTTGGACTGAGTTCAACCTGGCAAGGGAAGAAACCAGCTGTAAGCTTCCAGATCCTGCACGGCGGGGACAGATACTGATGGCAAAAGGGGAACGCGAACTGGTTCCAGATGCTCAGCGCAGAGCTTCCACAGATGCGGGGAACCCACAGGCATTCCCTGAAGGCCCGGTCCATATCCCACCCCACGGATGGGGAGAGCCAGAAGCCTCAGAGTTCTGCCCCTGGTAGACTCAAGTCTCCTCCCAGCTACCCTGGAGGAAGAAGGACTACGTTACTGCATGGAGGTTTGCCCCAGGAGAGGTTTTCTTGGACTTAAGACTTCGTGAGGTGACGGACAAACACTCCTTTCCTCCCCCCTGCCCCCCCGGTGGTGTGACTGCGTGGTGGGTTCTTTGTTTGTAAGCGGGAGATGTGGGTCGAGATGGGAGATGTATTATACTTGTATATGCCTATTTATTTATTCATCAATCTCTCCCTCTATCTCTCTTTTCCAGTCCTGTTTAACTTTAAATGATTGATTTATGGGTTTTAATTGCACTCACTATTAAAACGCCTCTGTTTACACCCCCCTTTTAGTTAACCCTGTGTCTGTTTTTCCTTTGCCTGAACAAAGCTTTGAATTCAAGCCATGATGAGCTGCTAAGCTCGTGTCGGGTTTGGTGGGTTTACCTTCCCTCCGAACCTGTGTCATCGCGAAACCCTTTTGGTTAACAGCCATGTAGTTTTTAACCCGTGACAGTTGGATATGTGACCACAAGATATTCCTGATGTGTACAATAGAAGAGATTGTGTCCTAGTTTGTGTCCATCATTTTCCAGAGGCTGATTTAGTTTTTTTCCTACAAATCGAGCAAGGTCTTTCCAGTCCTTCCTGTTGCAGGCGTAAAACCGCAGATGTGTCAGTGTGGAGCATGTTACATCCAGAGGTGGGGTGATAGAGTCCATCTCCACTGCAGCTCTGCAAACTGCAGTGGCCATTTGTGTAAGCCAGGACAGGCCTGCCGTGTTGTGCAGCTGCCAGAGCCTCTTGGGCAGCCCAGACTCATCAAGCCCTCAAACGGGTGGCCCTGACACGCGGTGGAAGGAGACCTCCCCAAAATCGACGACCTTTTTTTTTTTTCAGCTGTCGGGAAGTTCTCGAGCATATCTGATCCCATGAGACCCGTGTACATTAATATTAAAGGTACACACCTATGTGGGATACACTCGTAACATAATGGAGACAATAAATTCAGATTGCTCGTCTAGGAACAAGTTAATTGTTATGGCAGTCATAAGCTGCTATTTGTACTTTGATTTATCCTCTAGGGCTTCTTTGCAGCAGTCATCTGCTTTGCTGGTTAGAAAAACAGTAGGCTTGGTACTTGGTGTTAGGTGTGCATCTCCTCCACCTTGCTGTGGCTGCTGCACAAAGGGAGCGACACCTTCAAGTAATGTGTTTTAGTGTCTTTTCCCCAGAGAATATACTGGATTGCACTAAGATTTTCACTGAAATTCTAGAAATATTTTTAAATTGCAGTAGGAAATGGGATAATAAGAGCCGATATCCCACTTGTTGTGACCAAAGTCGATGCTGAACTGAGGGAGGTGAGAAAACTCCAGAGGCAGGGGCAGAAACCTCCTGGGGACTGGCTGCCAGCAGCTGCGCCATGGTCTGGCCCGACATGAG
>NW_010420221.1:28292-37170 GCF_000710305.1 Buceros rhinoceros silvestris
TGCAGAAACCTCCTGGAGCCTGGCTGCCAGCAGCTGCGCCATGCTCTGGCCAGACATGATGTTTCCTTTCAGGCTCACCAATTAGTCATTACCTGACGTCCCACAGCATGAGGACTGTTTCCAGTTTTATAGGTGTTTCGTTTTGCTCCGGAGAGGTTCAAATGATGCATAGATACCTGCTGCTTTTTTTGAGTCCTGCTAAGCTGTTATCTGACTTCTCATGCTATCCAAATTTAATTTTCTTTGATCTATTTGGATCAATTTTATGCAATTGAGAACACTTCTGAATAAAAGTGACTGGAAAGGAAAATATAAAAAAAAGTCTAGACAATAATGGAGAAGCCTTTACAGAAGCTCAATGACATACCTGTCCCCTTCTCTTTTCTGTAAACGGGAAGAAGTCCTCACAAAAAAGAGTTTTGTCAAACTCATCCCGCTTGAGTGAAGTGTAAACAGCAGTAAAATTAGATACGAAAAACATGACAAAAAGAAAAAGGGAGCTGGGTGGCTTTGAAGGAATAGTGGTGAACTGCAGAGAGCACATAAAGCTGAAAGAAACCCTTACGAATCTCTAATCAGAAGTGCTGAAGTCTGTAAATACATCAGGGAGCATTTATGAGATCCTGGTGATCAGATTGTCAGTGAAGGTGCCCAATGGGCAGCAGCGTTCAGTGCATCCGTCAGCTCTGCAAAGGCGCTGGTGGCCGTATTCACCTTTGCTGCAGATAATGAGATGCTTCCTGTGCCCAACACTGGTGGGGGTGGCATGGGATAGCTGTCGGAGAGGAGGTAGGTACCTCCTCTTGGATGGTAGAGATGTCACTTACTGTTATAAAGAATGAGGGTTTTTTCAAACAAACTTGGTCTTGCTTTTGGATTAAATTGACAAAAACTTTTATTACGCATTTCAAAGGCTATGTAGAGTACCCGTCGTTAAAAATAGCTCCATTCAAAATCCTTGTAAATGGATAAAATTGACTAAAAATTAAATGACAGACTCTGCCTGTAAATTCTGAATCATCCATCATGTACCTGAAGGATTGGGCATGAACTGATGATTAAATGCTGCTATCAAATGCAACCCCTGCCTCAGGAAGTCCCTGAAGCCTCTGTTTCCTTCCAAAGGCAGTGTGGATGTCCCCGGGCAGCCCGAACAACTAGTTACAGCGGTATTTATAACTTTGTCAGATCTCGTGCCCAGAGCAAAGGGATTGAGGAACCTTAATGGTCCAAGTCCTCTTTCCTGCATCGCTGGGAACAGCAGGGATGCTGATCAGGATTCTCTTCAAAAGTCCGTGCTGTATCTGTCTGTCTGCTGCTCAGCTTCCCATTTATGCCATTTTAATGACTTGCTTACGCTTTTTTCAGAGAGTTGTTGTCATCCGTGTTCTACTGTTACATGATCTCTCAAAGAAAAAGTGAGGGCTTTTCCCCCCACTTAATAATCAGAAAAGTGAAGGATTGCAGATCTTTCTGCCTTCTTCAGACAAAATCCCGCTTTTCCTGCTACTGTGGAGGGCAATGCCTGGTGGGTGGTGTCATCGTTTCAAGTCAGAAGACAAAGCAAGCCCTCTGTCCACACGAGCTGCTGGTACTGAACATCAGTCCGTGGGGCACATAAATAGTCTCAGAATAGTGTCACGACGTTGTGTGACTGTCAGTGGAAAGAACTTTCTCACGATAACATCACCTTGGTAGCCAGCCAAGTGCTGGCTGGGTAATGTGTGGGGCAGAGTCAGCTGCTCCTAGAGCTGCGTGCTCTGGCACATTTGTTGCATCCCATCTCCTCTGTGAGATGCTGTGCTCTTGACCTCGTGTTTCCCCAGGAGCCGTGGTGTCCGGGCAGAGAGAGCGGCGTGTCCACCTGAGCTGCCTGAGCTGGTGGGGCTGCCTGCAGCAGGGGACAGGTCTGAGTTAATGGTGTGGAGAAGCAGTGTTGGTGCTGCCGCACTGGCCTCCACCCTGGTGCTGGCAGCAACCCCACTTCCCTCCTGGGGCTGCGCCCGTGAAGCTGCTGATGCTGTGGCTCTGAAACCAGGCCAGCACAAGTCGGCCGCAGAGTGCTGGACACAGAGATGTCAGACCAATCTGTTGCTGTCTTTTGCAGTCACATCTACAAGAGGAATCATGACATGACCAAAACCCGGAAAGGAAAGACGGAGCAGCTTCTCAGAGTCGATGACCATGACTTCACCATGCGGCCGGCTTTTGGAGGTGAGAATAAAACGGTTCTCCTGATTTCATGCTCATCTAATTAAAAGTCATCTAATCATGTAATTAATCATCTAATTAAAAAAAAAAAAGCCTCTGGCCAGATGCACCAGTGTGAAGGGAAAGGACTTGATTGGTCTTAGGGTATATTCAAGGCAGTTCACAGAAGCTTCATCCCCACCTCACAGCCCTTTGTGCTCTGTACAGCTCCTGTGCTTCTTCCTGTTGCTGAAGTTAGCTCTTTTTTTTGGCTAGTGTTCCCAGAGCTCAGGATGCACCCCTCCCAGTGCTGCACTCTGCTGAGAAGATGAACAAACCGAATCATCCATCATATGTTTGTTTGTAGTTGTGAAGTTGCAATGAACTTTTCAGCTGATGTGATGAAATGGCAAAGTAAAGAACTTGTTAGGTCTATCACACCCCACCCTTGCTAGGAGAAAATAGAGCATTTTTGTCCAGATAAAATCTTGTCTCAACCTCTCTAAAGCAATCAGAAGAGCAGGAGGGGAGGCCTCCATCACCTTCACTTCATTTGATCTTTCTAGACTCATTTCTGCAGAGGTAAGAGAGTACTTGAATAAAATATGTGATGGAATACCAGTATGGAAATCCCTCTTCTGATTCGGTCGACGACTAAGTCCCTCCAGAGCTAAGGACAGAGTGTTCATTCAGCAGTTTTTGCTGAATGACTAATGCTGCATCCTTTGTCTATCAGCCTTTTAGGATGAGTGCAACATCTCCCCGTTCAGTAGATCATACGGGTATTTAGAGTTTCCCTGGCGTGCCCATTCCTGGTGTGGCTGGAAGATGCTTCTTGCCGCACAGTGGAACTGTTCTGATCTGACAGCACTGTGCTCTCCCCATGCTCACCATTTATGTATCTCCAGACTCCAGAGTCCCCAAATGTGTCATCACCAGTGGTTTTGTTCCTCCCACTGTGGTGGGGGTCAAGTCTACCACTTGTAACAAGCTGCGGTCCAGCCTGCTCTTTGGAGATAACTCTTGGTAATCAGTGGTAAGCTTGACCTGCTATTTCTAGAGCTGAAGAGTTTGATGGGAATCTCCTTGGCAGTAGTACTGCTGCTCCACCCCCTGGTTGGGGAAAGGAAGATTATGGCTTAATCTGGTATTTTCTCTCTTGCCAGATTGCTTCTTTTGGAAGGTGAGCCTTTCAGCAGGGTGGGTTTGTGAGAGAACCTGACCTCTGAAAGATGGAAAGACCAGGGAACCATGTGATTGGTTTAAAGGACCTACATCCTCTTGGAGGAGATGGTCACTGTCAGGATGGTCACTGACCTTCTTGTCTCCTTCTCCCATTTGTTTGTATATTTATTGGTCTTGGTTATCTTTACCTGACTTTTTAGGCTTTTCCCCCCCATTCTTCTCTTCTATCTGCAAAGCCTGGATCTGTGAGTTACTGGCTGGATGTCTGCTGCCTTTAGTCTGACTTTGTTTTGTTGGTACGCTGCTCTGTCATGGATATTGGTGATCCCACATGGTTTGCCCAGCACAGCAGTGCTTTGTCACAGTATCTCAGAATGGTTTGGGTTGGAAGGGACCTTTGAAGACCATCTAGTCCACCCACCATGCCATGGACAGGAACGTCTTTCTCTAGATCAGGTTGCTCGAAGTTCTATCCAACCCGAACTTGAACACTGCCAATGATGGAGTCAACACTTTAGTGATTTTTATTAACACTTCATTGATTTAAGTCACTAGATTGTGTACTGTGTTCTGAAGGGGGGTAGAGGGTTGTGTGATTTCCCATGTGTGAGGATAGGTTGCTGGGTTGGTATGCTTCATCTTTCTTAACAGAGTTCTAGACACTGAGGAGCAGATATCGTGCTCTGTTGAATACATTCACTGAAGTGTACTTACATCCCTAAATACCAGGTATGCCCCATCCTGCTATAAGCTTAGGGGGTCCCCTCTGCTTCCCATCCCGTAGATCCTCTGTTCTTCTCCTCTTCCCTCCCCAAGGCCTTAAAGAGAGCAGTGTGGGAAGATCCTGCAGCTGATCCTGAAGCAGTAACCCTTTCTTGTCTTTATTTTTCTCCTACATTCAGATAGAAACCACTATCATATAATAATCTGGCTACAAATATGTTTTCCTCTGATCATTTTCACTCCTTACTGCAAGGAGAAGAGAAGATGGTATTTCTGGTGGTGGAGATCATCCCTGCTCACTCCCGGTCATATTGGGAGGTGAGCATCCTTGTTCTAGAGGCTCTCCTGGAGCAAACAAGAGGAGAGGAGCAAAGTGCAGAGGCAGGTGCAGATCTGAAAGCAGGCAGGACCCCAGACTGGTAGCCCCTAGGACAGATACAGCACACATTGTATGCACTTGCAGGCCGTGAGTGGACAGGACCATGCGCACGTTGTAAATTGCGGCGGTGGGAAGAAGGAGAATGCCAATTGCTCGCCTTTTGCCAGCTCATGAGACAGCAGTCACTGCTAAACCAGTCTCACTACGGGTGGCCATCCAGCGTGTTTGTCATACTAAAATGCGAGGGAATAGAGCAAGCAGGGAAAAGTAGCCAGCTCAGAGAGACACTGTAGCTCTGGGATCCTTATTTGCCTTGGTGATTCCAGCTTGAATACGGTTGGTTCTAACAGTAAATGGTTTTTCCAGCCAGCGAACTCAGTGACAACCTCTGCTTTTCCCAGAGGGAAGGGATCAGGCTTTCCCTTTAGCAGGCAAAAATCAGTTTCAGTGTCAGAAAGGGAATCTTGCTAGTCTTGTAAGTAGCAGAGAAAAACCTAAAAACAAAATGCCTCTAAAACCTTTGAAACCCAAATTGTTAAAGTTTAGGGTGCTGTGTTAGGTTTTCAGATTTTTTTTTTTTTTTTTTTTTTTTTTTTTTTTTTTTTTTTTTTTTTTTAAGCCAACCTCAGGTTTTGGAGCTTGGCTGATGACTTCTGAATGCCTGGTGTGGACAGAATGGAAACGCCTATCTCGCCTCAGCGCGGCTGTTACCAGTCTGGCCAAAAGACCTGCTGGCTCCTGGGTCAGATGGGGTGCGGTGACATGGCTTCTCTGGGATGAGATTTGGACTCCTTCCCTCAGCTTGGCTGGAGATAGCTGGGGTGCCACTGTCTTGTTTTCCTAACTGGATGTAGCTCAGGGCATGCTGCCTGTGTTTTTTGGAGAAGCAGAGGGGGTTTGTTCTGTTGTGCTGATGGTTTAGGTTTTGATGTCTATTGTCACCACCGCACTGTATTTCTGTAAACAAACCAAATTTTTCCCATTTTGATCAGCAGCTCAGAGCCCAAGAGCAATGCCGTTGTGCACCGTTCATACCAAACAGACAGACACAGTTGCACGGTTACCCCTCCAGTGATAACGCACTGCATTTTAACCTCCCTCTTGTCTTGTTTTCCCATGCCACCTCCCATCATGACATTAGGATATTCCTAGAGCCTAAAAAGTTGGAGTAACATTTATGAAACTGAGAAACAGCCTAATGTCCTTCAGTGAGAAGGTGACATATTTATGAAGGAAAATCGTGGTGTTTCTTTAATTTTTGCTTAAAACCTCCTTATCTGGCAGAGCTACCTGGGACAAAGGTGAAGTATTAGCAAAGCTGTGTGTGTGATAAGGATCAAAACATGGCAACAGCTTTGTTGAGTCTCCAGCCTTGCAAAGCATGACTCGTATGCGAGGAGGTACCTCCTCACTACAGGTTCCTGCACAGCTGCAGAATTAAGTGGTGTATTTTTAGTGACAGCTGATAAGCCTGATGGAAAAAAAATATAAAGGGAAGGAAACAAAAGTCTGGTAGAAGGCGATCCCAGTATTTTATTCTGTAATGTATTCGTCAGGCAGTCACAGTGATTTGCTACGCACTGTGAGTCCTTCCAGTTTTGTGCTGCGGCGATGCCAGTCAAACTGATGTGATCTGACCTGTGCAGGATAAAAAGGCTTTTGTACTGTGGAAGTGGAGCGGAGGAGCCTCTGAGATGCACGTGACTTAACTGGTTGCTGCTGTGAGACCCTCTCTGCTCTCTGAATGCAGCTCAAGGACCACTGTCTAGTGGGGAGTCCAGCCCCACGGCTTTGCGTTGGGTCTGTGACATTATGATACAGGTAGGAAAGGCAATTACTCTTTGGAAAACATAAATAATTTCAGAAGGAAATGGTGTGACATCAGACAATAAAGAAATGCAATACTGTAAAAGCGGTGGTTCCCAAGCTTGGTGGGATAATGGACATTTGTTAACCTGCAACATTTTTGGTGGAGCACTTCTACAACTTCAGCACCGAACTTTAAGCTCAAGGGGGATGGGGTCTGTAGTTGATTTATTGTGGCCACGATGACTCTTGCTGGTCTGCAGAGGACAGTCAGCAAACTGCCAGCCCAACATGGCTGTTGACAACTGGTCAGAGCATGCTGGGGTCATACAAGGTGAAAGGGAATAAAGATGTTCATGAAAGGTGGAGGGTTTTCAAGAAAAACGTCTTTGTAAAGAGCAAGTGAGCAAGCGGGTGTTGTGTAAGCTGTGTTATTAACAGCCCGGTAAGCACGGCTGGCTTGCCTGTTCTCAGCCCTTTAGAGCCGAGCTATGCACGGGTACGGTGGTAATGACAAAGACTTTTGCTTTGCTGTTGTTCAAGGTAGCCTCCGTAAGCTAAAAGAGGCCGCGTGTGTTGTGACCCTTAGGAGTTATCTCCGTGTCAGTGACCTTGTTCTAGCTAGCAGATGTTCAGGTATTATTTACAAATATTAATATTTAAAGATTATGTATATGTTTGGTTTGCTGCCTTCCTTAAACATCCATTTTAAGCATTTCATCTATGACATCTCATATTTTACAGGACGCCTATGAACAAGCAGCTTTAGTTGATACTTAAAATAGCTGTATTTTCTTTGCCGAGGAACAGCCTAATGCTGTACTTCTATTATATTTCTTCATAGCTTAATAGCCTAACATCAGCTGGTCCTCACTGCCCTTTCTGGGCAGTGTTTTTGTCAGGACGGATGAACGGTGGGGTGAGTGAAGCGTAAGTAGTTCTCTTTGGGTTGTGTATCAAAGGCTGGAATAAACTTCTCTCTCCTTTGATGACCAACCAGCAGTGAGATGCAGCAGAATGAAGCTCTCTGCAGTCATGTGGCAGCTGATGAACACGTCCGTGTGGTGGCTGCCTGCAAGCTGCCCACACCTAAGAGCTCCCAAATACGTATACATTCACTAAAAAACAAAACAAAGCAAAACCAAAACCACAAAGACTGTTTTGCAGCTGGCAGACATGGGATCTCTTGCAGACATTTGCAAGCCTCTCCAGGTGCGTGCAAAATATCTGGCAGCAAGAAAGTCTCAGACCTTCTTGTCTCCCATGTAGCTGTTTTTATCTCGCGGATACATCTGCCTCACTCCTTCAAAGACAGATGAAGGGACAGAGACTGTCTCAGAAAAAAACAGCGAGCCTTTGAAATCACTGCCAAAGAGAAAAATTGAAGAGATGTCACACAGCTTTAGTCTCAGAGCTGGAGCGGAAATCTGACTCCAGGCATTTTCACGCTAGCAGGCTATTCCCTGTCTTCCAAAGCCTGCTGCAGTGTTAAAAAATAAAAACCGTGTTTGTGTCCCGTACCTGTTTCTGACTGGGAACTCACTGATCCTGTGCAACTTTCACGCTGCTCCTCATTGAGTGGTTTTAGGTGCTGAGACACACTGGGACATGACAGGCTTTAACGTTGGGCACCTTCTAAAGTCAGTTCCTGAACGAGACTGGTGGAAACCGCCTGGGTTCCCTGGAGGGATTGGCCCCACACCACATGTTCCACACAACCTGGGACAGAGTTTAGTATTCCAACTGGAATTTTTGCAAGGTGAAACAAGCCACAAAGTCAGAAGCCACCCAAAATGTAGACTTGTTAGGTCTGTCTATTCTCCTTGTACAATCGCTGAATGCTGATGCAAAGTGGATCTTCCCTGAAGGTATTCTGTACAGCACATCCAGCTGTACAGCATATACGGCACCCAAGTCGAATGTGTAATGCTTTCACTGAAGAGTAGGTCACAAATCAGAGCAGTTCACTGCAGTAGAAAGAGAAATGAGGGAGGACTCATATCTGAGTCAATCATCAACCCTGCTGATTCTCGGGACACTGGGTTGTGAATTTGGCAAACAAGTAAAGACATGAAGCCACAAACACCTTGACAAGGCTGGTCCTTGAGTATCTTTTTAATACCTGAGTGTGATCTGAGGGAAGGTCACTGATTTACAGGATTAAGATGTTGCTGGTGCAGTTTCGGAAGGGGTACCTTTACAGTGAGAAGGTGCAAGACTGCTCTACCATGTCACATGTAACTCCTATCCAAAAATCGTGGGGCTAATGGATACTGCCCCATACAAGAGAGAAAGCAGAAATGCTCCCTGCAGCCTTGGAATGTGCCTCAGGTCTCTTAAATCCTCTCTCAACATGCAAATATAAGTATCTCCTTCAAAAGGAAAACCTCCTATTTTCCGTTTTCAATTTTTATATTGTCTAATTTGCTAATGACTGTTGTAGTGTCTTGAGCTTGCTTGGAAGCTGCTGGTGTGCTGCGTCTGATACGCAAAGAGAATAGTTTATAGCTGGCTTTGTTCCGTGCTGTGAGTGGAAGTCTGTGACTTTTGTGAAATTTTGTAAGAGTCCAGGGTTTGCTTTCTGGTTTATACCAG
>NW_010420221.1:37262-40949 GCF_000710305.1 Buceros rhinoceros silvestris
TGCTGAATTAGGATTTCAGTTCTGCGAGATACGGCTGTGGATAGTGGTGGAGATAACTGATGTCGACATGTTTGCTGTCTCTGGAGGAAATGCTTCAGCTGAAGGTGATACAGTTTCTCTCTAGAGCTTGATCTGCAAGTACTTGAACTCATGCTGAATTTGAATAATTCCATGAGTTTGGCTGGCATTTTGCAGCGATCCTGAAGTATGAGCTGAAAAGCTTTGCTGGGCTGCAGTCTTCAAGCAAAGCAGCACTGCTTCCTTTTCTCAGCCAAATCCACAGCTTTCACACGGATCCGTTTATTGTCCCATCCTGCAGTGAACATCCTGGAGAAGAGCCTGAGCTTTGAGATTTCTTCAGTGTTACAGTGCTCAGGTCTTTTCCTGCTTGTAATTCTCCAAGATGATCTTACTATGTTTCTTTCTAATGAAAAAAAAAAAGAATATTGATAAAATACTGTTTATGACAAGAAAAAGCTGGTTGATGAGGCCTGTTTTACTTTTAATCCTATAATCTAAGTTACTTGTCCTCTGTCAGCTTGCTCGATGTGTCAGATATCATCTCAGCCTTTTTTTCCCCTTCCCATTCTCACCTTCCTCATCCTCTGCTCCCTCTCAAAAAAGAGACATTTTTTTTCTGATGGTCCATCCCTAGTGGGATTTGATGGGAAATTTGGCAAAGCATCTGAAGCCCCAGAGGTTCAACCGTTTAGTTTCCAGGGGGATGGGATTAAAAAGCTAGCAGTTCCTGATTGACTCCAAGGATTAGTGAGACCAACGGCCTCTTGACATCTTCCTGTGACTGATCAAGCGCCGCTTAATTCAATAGTATGTGCTGTAGCCAAGATGACCTTTAAGGAAACCCTGAGTTTGTTTCTGTGGTTTAAAGAGGGCACTTCTTCTTTACAGGGCTTCTGTTTTGCTTCCGGCACTGCATGCATTTACAATGCATCAAGTGCCTCTGCAAAACCGCATCTCAGAAGAGTGCTGAAGAGCGATGGGCCAAGTGAATACGCAGGCATCGTTACCAGCTGTGCTCATCAGCTAGAGCGGGACCTGGCTGGGTTGGCCCCACTGGCTGTTCACTCTCTCCTGCTCAGCCTAAACTCTTGCCCAAGCCTCCTCCGAAGGGCTTGGTGCCTCAGTGTGCTCTTGTTCCCATTCGTGTGCTTTCTCATCACCTCAGCTCCAGGTGCTGAATGAGGAGCAGGGGAAGGAAAAAGCAATGATTGCTCCTGCTGATCGCAGTAGGATTTTGCTCAAGAAAGGCAGGGTAAATATTTCTCCTGATAAGTAGGTTTTACAGACTCGTCTTCATACTATCTATATTCAGAACTTCACATGTGAGTCCAGAGTTCAAGTTATTTTTCCCTCTCTCTGTTATACTCACGGTTTTACCACCCCTTAAAGTCATGATTAACGGCAGAAAAGAAAAAAGTAACAGCAGTTTCACTGATGTACAAGGCACCTAACCAGCCTCAGGCCTCTTCTCTTAAGGATTTTCCAGACCATCCAGCTTTACACTGAACACCCTTTATCTGGGGTTTAGTAAAGCTCCATGGCAGCTCCAGGCTGAACCTGAGCCTTTTGCCTTGCTGTGATGTAACTGCTGGTTCTGTAGGAGCCAAACTGAGCACTTGGTGCAGGAATATGAGAAAAAAGAAAAGATTGCTAACATAGCAGTTTATCTTCAAGAGCAGATAGGGAAGGAATAGGAGAGAGGGACAAATACCAACTTGGCAGTGTTCTTCTGTTTGAGGTTTTGGGCTTTTATGTTTGTTTTTGGGGGTTTTTTTGTTTTTTTTTTTTAATCTGTGATTAGTGATCAGTCAAGCATGGAAATTGCAGCAGTAAATAGACTTTGGATGGGTGTTGATTTCCTGAATCAAGGCTAAATTAAGCGCTCATACACAGAGAGCGTCTCTTGCAGTCTGGAAGTTGGCGGGTGGGGGGGAGTTGGGCACGTAGCCAGCCCCTTGGCACCTGGGAGATGCAACGGGAAGCACCACGGACAACCGCTGCCTTCCTCTTCTGGCACAACCTGGTTGCGCTGTGAAGCTGTCCCGGCAGAGGCCGTGTGTCCTCTGTTAGCACCGTGCCTACCACAACATGGCTGTTTGGGACGGCAGCACTGCGGGCACTACTGCAGTGTCACGGCTGTGTGACAACAAGTAATGCTCATCACAAATGCTTTGTAGAACAAGTGCCAGAGGCAGAGCTGATGGCAGCCTTGTGCCTGCCCCGGTGTGGGATGTGTTGGACTGTGGGGCCTTTCTGAAGTGTCTCACCCTGAGCATTGAGCCTTGCTGTTGCAGAGGCCCAAGTTAAGTATCAAAACCACGGCTACGCTAAAGAGCTGTTGGGTATTGAAAGGCATCAGGGGAACGGATGAGTATCTGAATAATTTCTCAGGCTCTCCTTGATGACCATACAAAACTTCATGAGGTATCTGAGCAAAGAAAGGCTAAGCGGCTACCGACAGGGCACTGCCTATTGGCAAGCCTCTGTTGTTTCCCTGTTGGTTATAGGGCACATCAAAATGGATGTTACCACCACAGATACAGGGCTTTTTGCTACATAGTCTACCATGTTTTAAAAACAAATAAACAAACCAACTGCATTTTACTGAGCAGGAGGAATGTCAAATAGAAATTCTTTCTCTTGGTGCCGTTTTAACTTTTGTTTACTCAATGTTCTAAATAATCACTGAGACTAGAAGAAGGTGTGGCTGCAACTGAGGTATAAACTCATAGAGTGATTTCGGGACTGAGTGATTGAAAAGGACTGCTTTAAAATACGGCATGTCAGACAGGCAGGATTTGTAGAGAGCTGCAGCATGACTTAATAAGACAGCTGAAAGGACCAGAAGTAACGAAGCGCCTCCTGAAAACCAGCACTCCATAAGCTAATTTGCTTACCAGACCTCATTGTACTCCAGGGAAGAGGACAAAGGGGAGCAGGACACTGCAAGCCATTGCCGCAATGTTTCCACTTAATGAAGCCACCATTTCCTCTGGCTAAAACAGAATATGATGCATTTGTGATGCATCATACGATGTATTGTGACAGAATGGCCACGTGCCAGTCATCGTCTGCTGGATTGCATGTTAGAAATGACACAGCTGCCAGGGACATAAGCCATTCTCTTCCCGGGTTAAAGAGCCAGTCAAAAGAAAGGACGCATGGCAAGGGCGAGAAAGAAAAGATAACTGTGGTTTTGCCCTGGATTTGCCTCTCTTTGATGAGTTAATGGTGGTCTGAGAAGGCATCCACTGGCTGCTGAATGGTTGCTTCCCATGGCCAGACCAGTAGGGACCAAACTCCTCTTCTGGCCTGGCAGGCAGGGACTGGCTTGTGAGGAGCTGAGCCAGTGCCACCAAAGGCAGAGGGCTCTCTGACCTGCTGTCCTCCTCCATACCTCTCTCCTCTGGCCCTGGCAGCCAGCTCAACCACCTGACATGTCTTCTCCTGGGTTGATTCAAGTCACTGTTTGGAAGAAAATCATCCATTTGCTGCTGCTGTTGTTGGTTTTGGTTGAGTTAGTTTTCCATGGGTCAGCGAACTGAACAGTCTTACAGAAGGTCCCACTGCAGCCTCAGTCTAATCCTCTGTGCCATTTCATCCTCTGCTGAAAGTCATCCCCCATGTGATCGGGGAGGGAGCTGAGGACTGTTCTTGCCTGCTGAA
>NW_010420221.1:41057-41847 GCF_000710305.1 Buceros rhinoceros silvestris
ACGAGCACACCTGTGTTGTGAAGCCCTGTGTGCAAGAGGAAAAAGTCTTCAGCACCTCTCAGCCCCGCTGCTGGCTGTGGTTGTGACAGCATGTCTACATTTCATCAGCAGGTGGAGACTGGGGCTTTGTGTGATTTCCCAGTTCTGGGCAATTCTTGGGAGAAAGGGAAGTGAGCACTAACAGGATGAGAATTCCCTTGGCCTCCATATAATACATAAGCAACTGAAAGGGAGCAAGATGGGCTCATGTGGGAGTGGAAAGTCCTACCAAAGTCTCTGGGCTCCTGCAAAACATGGCAGTGCTAATTAATCGGAATTTCTCCGTAGGTAAATATTCCTGCAAACACCCTTCAGCTTGGACAGACATCTCTAAGACGTGAACAGGAGCAAGCAAATGTTTGCTGACATTCTTTAAAGCATGAAGTGCACAGCTGTGTGTCTGAACGTGACATGTAGATGTTTGTAAGCATCTAGAAGTCATCCAAAAGTGCTGGGTTAGCCACATTTCAGCTTCGTTGCTAGGGGCAAGTAACTTAAATTGGAGTTGGTGGTGCTGAGGAGCCTGACACTGCTCCATAGGGCTTGCTTCAGGGTGCCTGTTACCCAGCTTAGCCGCTGATGGACGGCGTGAGCACGAAAGGATGGAGCTGTGCATGCAGAAAGGGGACGGTGCCACTACCAGCATGTTCTGCTGTAATTTGGTGAGGCAGATCAACGCCCTAGCAAAATCTGTATCAAGGCCAGTCACAGTAATCAGCTCATCTCATGGGCTTTGTGACTACCCTTTCCC
>NW_010420221.1:41971-46831 GCF_000710305.1 Buceros rhinoceros silvestris
CAAAGCCGGTTTGGTGTTTCTTTCTCCTCCAGCAGAGGCAAATGTAAGCTGTGTTCAAAAGCCCTGAAGATGCATGGGAGTCTGTGTGTGCCGCTGCAGGTACAGGAGCAGGACAGATGGCAGCAGGCAAAAGTGATCTGTGTTCTCGAAACAGCAGTTCTGCCCTCTTGTTCGGCTTATGGTATATTCAGAGCTTGGATGTGGTCTCGAGGAAGATGCTACTGTAGATAAACACATGCATGCAGCAGGCCCTGCTCTGCGTGGATCTGCACAAATATGGCTCTGGACCTATAAAGGTATTTTGGAGTCTCTAAATATCATCCAACTGCTAATCAACTTCAAAATCTAGGTGCTAAAAATCTTTGCAAACCTTCATGGAGGCCACTATGATCCTCAGAAAATTAATTTCTGCTGGGTAAGTCTGAGACAAGTCTGCAGTGCTGATACCTCCTTTGCCATGGTCTGTCTTGCTGACAGCGCCCAGGCTGGAGACAGGCTTGAGACGACACACACATCAGCACGAGCCCATGCGAGCTCAGGGTAACGGTGGAGCCACCTGGACTGTTTCTCTGCAATTCTTGCTGACCTGCCTTGGCGAGTAGTACTTGGTGTGTACATGAGGCCGATCAAAGCTCTGATGGCACTTTGCTCCTCAGTGCACTGGAAAAGGAACCTGACGCGCACACTACGGGGAACTCGAATAACCTGAGGTCGTTGAATAACCTCCTGGACATTGACGCGCAGCAGTCTACAGTGAAACTTTGATACAGGGTTTCTAGTAATAGAGGAGTACACATTCATTATGGGATATTTCCCATTTATTTACTCTTTGTGAATTCTCTGATTGATAATTTTAAAACTACTGTGGGAAACTATTAACGTCAGCAATGAATGGAAATGGTGATGGGCTCTCGAGAGTTTAATGTATCTCTTCTTGTTGATAAGAAATGAAAAACCCGTAAGGAAGAGTTCATTGCTTGCAGTTTCTTTTCAGTCCCCTCTTCTTGGGGGCCAAATTTGTTCATAAAGGCCTAAAATTTATGATGGGATAGCTTAGCTTTTCAAAACATAAGCAAATGTTTCATCCAAGCTCTGGATTAGCTGGGCAGCGTCAACATTGCAGTGCATGCCAAGGAGAAGATAATTCAGTGTTTCAAAACGGGCCTTACATGGTTAGTCACGGACTCTTCCTCTGGGCCACTCAGGAAGAATCATGACACAAGCTCAGGTGTCCTGCAGACCACCTCATAGTGCTAATTAAATGCAGATGATATAAATGAAGAGTTACTTACATACCTAAATATCATTCTCCTACAGGCCCTGCAATTCCTGTTGGGGTGGATGTACAAGTTGAAAGCTTGGACAGTATTTCTGAGGTGGACATGGTATGTAATTCTCTTTTAAGTCTCAATTATTCCAACTCGTAAGAAGTCCCTCCCACTTGAAACCTATGGATTTCAGATGATGGGTCAGGTGAAGGCAATAGCATTTGGCAAATAGGAAGAGGCTGATATTCAGAACCAAAGACTTGATAAAACCAGGTCACCAAAGTTTTGTCTCTGTATCTTCAGACAAAAACTCGAAGTATGAAGGGAAGAGGGACCTTAAATGGGAGAATAATCGGTGCTATAAGGGATCTATCTCAACCGGAAATATAAAGAGCTGCGTGCAAAAGTTTGAAGGCATATGGTGAAGTTTACTGTGAGAGTTTTCTTCCTTAAGGAACTACTGAGTCTGTTTGTTTTAAACGCATGATTCTGGGAGGCACATTAGACTGTTCAGGTGGCAGCATAGATGAGGAGTTGCTGCTCCTGCTTCTTCATCACTGGGATTAACCTCACCGAGGCACATGAGTGGGAGCTGCCAGCAGGAGCCTGACCTGCCTCTGCCAAAGCGGAGTATGGCATGGGGCAATAGTCTTTCAGTCATTGATGATGCTGTTCAGGAAATTTGCACCAAGTTCAGTTGTGGGTTAGAATCTTTTTTTTTTTTATTATTAATTAGAAAAGAGGAAGGAATACGCACAGTTGTTAACCCTGAATAGATTTCAAGGTGTTTGCAGCAAAGAAAGTGTTCACAAGCATTTTCCTGTTTGGGTTTTTTTTTTTAACTATAGGAAATGGAATTAAACACTGGAAAAAGAAGTGGAAAGGGAAACATAGAGGAGAAAAGGAATCTTCTTGATTCCTTCCTCCTTCTGCCTTTTCCTCTCTGTTTTTGAGCACCTTCTCCGATCTAGGCAAAATGTGAGGATTTAAGGGAAGAGCTTGCCTGTCTGGGTGCTGAAAGAGCGGGTTTGGGAGGATGAGCACAATGAAGCGGTGGGAGGGACTTTTCAGTGCAGGAAATGGGTGTTGCCAGGAGCCTTGGGGGTCTAATACATCAAGATAATGTGGTAGCAGCAAAAAGACCTCATTAGTGCATGTGAATAACTTGCAATGCTTTTTGTCAGGAGCATTCAGTTTCAGCAAAGATCTTGCCCATCAGAAAGCTCTGAGGGCAGCGCTCTCTCCCGTCACTGTGGATAGTTCTGCAGTCCTATTTTCCCAGCACGGGACAGGTACTTTCAACAGCAGTTGCTGATTTGTATTTGGGGTGGAAGAACTGGGTCAGTCTGGGTTACACTGGTTTGTTTGTCCAGCAGTTTGTCCCAGCGTGGGTATTCATGGAGAGGAGAGTGAGCAGTAAGCTCTCTACCGTGGCCAGGGAAAACGGGCTGACTGTGTCTGCACCAGGGTGCCCTCCTTGGCTCCCAACTGCAGGCAGAGCAGAGCTGCAGGCAGGACTTCTTCCAAACTGCTCTGAAGGGTTAATGGCCTTAGAAACTGTATTCCCTTGGCTGGGGAGCCATTGCCTACTGCTGCTGCTTCAACGGGCATCTGGTGACCCAAAGAAGCACCAGACTGAACTGGCTGCTGCTGTGAGCACTGGTGGGGGATGCTGGCTGATGCAACATCAGTCCCTGTCCCTCTGTGCTCTAATGATGGAGCTGCCCAAAGGCATTTTACAGGCTGGCTCTCCTCTCCTGGGGCCCTGTGTCCCTCCATCTCACGTCATGGCCAGGGAGCTGCCCAGGTTCGTGGGGCAGGGGCTGGAGATCCTGCATAGCCAGGCTCCTTTTTACCCCTTTTTTGACTTCAGGTGTAACTGGCACCTAAGAAACCACCAGTTATGCCTCTTCCTTAGATTGCTTTTTCCAAGCTCTGACCAAGCTGATGAGCAAAACGCCCAGCCCCCGAGGCTGGCTCCTTCAGCCAGTTTGCTCTGCCGGTAGCAGCAGTTGCTAGAAGAGTTTCTTTGGGACTGTAGCTCGAAGGGGCTACAGTAGCCAGTAGGGAATAGGAGCTGGCAGCACCCCTGAGGGAAGCAGGGATGGAGACTAGGACCAGTCTGCCTAGGTGGGGACCTGCAGGTGGGTGAGTAGAAGTGTCCCCCTGGCAGGTCTCTGCCATGGTCACAGAGGGAGGTGTTCAGCCAGCTCTGCACCATGCAGGCCAAGGTGAGGGTTGCACTGGAGAATTCTTTGACAAATTCAGGAAGACCCTCTTGGCAATGCGAGACTGCTGCCGGGGCAGCCCTTCGAAACGGAGAGTCAGGTTAACCGATGGTTTGTCATTGGCAAAGCAAATGGTGGTGGTGGTGGTGGTGATGGTTTTAGAAAGCAGCTGCTGAGTGGATAGAAAGAGATTACAGCCTGTGTTGCTGCCTTCCCGGGTTTGGCAGCTGCAGCTCCCGTAACCACTCACTTAATTTGGAATATAAAGAAAACAAGTGTATTTGATTTCTCAGCATGAGAGAGTAGATTCAGCTCTAAAAGCAGCTGCCAGGTTGGGATCAACAAAGAGATGTTTTCCTCATGCAACTGAAGCTCCTGTCCTCTCAACGAGCTTTAAAGAGAGCTTTATTTATACACTTGTACTGTAGGAAAAATGGATTCCTTGCTTGGTCACTGTTTGCAACAATTTAGTTCTTTTGAAGATAAATTTCTTAGTATTAATCCTGACCATTAAGCTTATTTTAAAAGATTTTCCTCTTGAATATGCTATTAATACCATAGTCTTTCAAGATCATTTTGCCAGGATTGAAGAATCATTTCTGCAGGGCAGTGCTTCTCTTGGGGCACGTTTTCATTGCTTTCAGGACTGAAAATTACAGAGCACTGTGATACATTGATCAGAGGGTTATGTTTTGTTTTGACTGAAATTATTTTGTCAGGAAAAGCTATTCACAAAGAGCATTGGTCTAGGTAAAAACCAGGAGCTGAGAGGGCAGAGATTTCAGCTACCTGACAGAAGTGAGTTTTCTTTCTGGTGTTTTCTAGGTGTAGAAAGTAGCACTGACAGACTTCTCTCTGGTTCTCTTCCTTTTTTTTTTTTTGTGAAGGATTTCACTATGACTCTGTATTTAAGGCACTACTGGAAGGACGAGCGTCTCTCATTTCCCAGCATCACCAATAAGAGCATGACCTTTGATGGCAGGCTGGTGAAGAAGATCTGGGTCCCTGATGTCTTCTTCGTACACTCCAAAAGGTCCTTCATTCATGATACCACAACGGACAACATCATGCTGCGAGTTTTCCCAGATGGTCACGTCCTCTACAGCATGAGGTAACCGTGCTGCTCCGGAACATCCACCAGGAATTCACTGTCAGTTTTGCTCCCGGTGTGTCTTTAGTGACCACCAGAACTGCTACTGCCAACCCTCCTACTCCCACCACTGATGTCGTTCCCAGTGTGTCCGGTACAGAATGCTTCACAGGAAGCTGCAAGAAACCATGCTGTGGGCAGTAACAGGATCATCTCCTCCCAGGGGAAACATTCCCCTAATTCTTTGCAGTCAGAGGAGTGCTTAGTCGAGCAG
>NW_010420221.1:46986-52654 GCF_000710305.1 Buceros rhinoceros silvestris
GAATGTCTGTCCCAGGGTCAATGTGTGATTAAACTGGAAGCTGCTGGTATACCAGATGGTGACCTCTATAATTATCCTATTTTGCTTCCCGTTGGTCTAAAAAAAACTTTTTTTTTTTTTTGGTTGGCATTCACATGTTGATGTAAAGATTTACGTTTATTGAAGCTGAAATGGCAGCATTAAAGGTGCCCTATAGTCCCTGGTTTTCTAGATTCATCGGCTGGAAGAATCCTGAGGCATGCCTGTTGTGACCTGAAAGGGTACACAGCCTGCGGGCGTACACAGATCGTGACCGTGGGTTTGCAGGATTCTGCAATACACAAGGACACGGAGGCTTAATCCTCTAAACTTCTCTACCTTATTACAGACTACCAAAAATACCACAGAAATCACCACTAGTAAAGAAACTACCACAAAATTACCACTAGCAAGTATACCTGTGGTTAATAGTTGAACATATATGTAATGCTATTGCAAATTACTGTCAGGGATCAATAATATCATATGAGTCAATCACTCAGCAACAGCCAATAATAGCAATAACTAACTAGGTACATACTGCTAGAGGTTACTACAAACTTGTCATTAGTGGAGCAACTCATCGACAGCGTAACAGCGGGTATACTTGTGGTAGATTGCTCGTATGGATGTATCATACTGGTGTCAAGTGATACTATGATCAAGTGAACCAAATCAGGAGAAGCAACTCCAGAAGTGGGCCCAGAGGGGGATTGGTGAGACAACAGACAGAGTCTCACTTCAGAGATGCTCGGTGTAGCAGAGTCTGGAGTCAGCCAGGTGTCCCCGTTGAGAGCCCAAGAGCTGGTAGAAAGTTCATGCAGTGCATTCAACCTGTTTAGGAATGGAAAAGTATGTGCAACATGGGAGGCTTCTTTTCGGATAAAAATTATGTCCTCCTTACATCACAGAGACACAAGAGGGTATAGGATTGTCGCGACATGAAACAGAGCTCGTATCCAGAGCAGGGACGAATCGCTCGAACGCCAATGTGGTGTGTAGCGAGACTCGTTTATTGTTTACATTACATCCCAATTTATAGACTCTTGTCCACTCGACTAACTACATGGTGATTGGATAGTGTCTCTGTTACACAGACAGCACACAGCTCTTAAAGCACTATAATTGGATAAAAGGGGTTAGTCCCCACGTGGTGAATGTTGTGGTTAGAATTAACAAACAAGGCCAGTAGAGATAGTATTTCCCACACGATAACACTGCAGCTGGGTTTCGGCTGCTGTTTCCCAGAGAGAGTAGCATATTTTCATAGTTCCAATTTCTGCTAGAAAAATACACCAACATTGACAATAGCACTTTGAGCAGCCAATAGGTGCACTTAATTTCTGTTTTTCACCTGCAATGGCCAATAGATTATGAAGTTTTCTGTTCTTTCAGGCCAATTTTTATTTTCCAAATCATTTGCCACCTTAATCAGACAAGAAATTGCCTTTACAATCCCTTCTATTGTGCTTATCAACGGTATCTCAGGACGTCTCCAGTTTCTAGGTGCCCCATTTTCACTTCAAAGAGGCCAGCTGCACTTCCCAAGGGCATGTCTGGTTCCTCGGCTGGCAGGCCTTTTTCTGTCAATATTTTTAGCAGACATTTTGCTCAGCAGTTTCCCCCTTCTAACCAGGCTACCTTTACGGCTGCTCGCATCAGCATCCCCGCAGATTCCGTTTACTTCAGAAGAATGCAAAAAGATGCGGTGAAAAACACACTGCTGGAAGAGAAAAGCTCGAGAGCCCTGACAAAAGGACATTTCTCCAGGACAGAAAACATACTCTCTCAGTGTATCTTTGAACGTTTTGTGGCCAAGGATTTCTGTTCTAGGATCTTTCTGGAACTCATTCACTTCAGCTATGGTAAAATCTCAAAAACTAGGAAAGGTTTTCTCTCAAGGGTGGTTGAGGAGGCTATTTCTCTTTGAAGAATGAGCACAATGGGTGAGGACACTGTCCCAAGTAGGACAATATTGCAATGAACCAGGGGGCTCTGAAGTTCGTACTCCAAATATAATTCTGTTGAATTTACAAAAAAAAAAAAAAAAGCTGGACAAATTATTAAAACCGTGAAGAAATGTGTGTGTGTGTGTATAAGAAGGAGAGTATGCACCACTTTATTTTGCCTGGTCTTAGTGATGAAAATCCCATCTTGACCAAACACTTAGGAACGCTTTCCCAGTTCTGAACCCATTTAATAAATCCCTTTATTGCATGAAAGGTCTGATCATCCACACGTTAACTAAGCACCTAAGCACGCTGTGTATTTTATTAGAACTGGATGAGGATGACGGTGCCATGTAGCAAGAGAGACAAGAAGGAGAAAGAAAAATTAAAAAGGAGGTTAGATGTAAGCTTGGGTCAGCGCTGAGGGGAGAAGAGCAAGGGGAAGATAGGGACCTTCTCGACAGACTGAATGTCCATTGCTCACCCCCCACAGTTCTTGTGTGCTGAAGCCAGCAACATGTCACTTTGAGCAGTGCTCAACAACCCAAGTGAAGGAACAAGTATTTATAATGGCAAACTTCGGCTCTCTTCAGATCTGCTCATTTGCCCACGTGCAGAGTATTTTTCAAAATTGTCTGTGAGCTGTTGAGGAGGTGATGTGACTTTCTATTGCCACCCACAAGAGAGAAGGATGTGAGTTAGCCACAAATGACCACGAGTTAAATTGATAATTTGGTATGTAAAATCCAAGGAGAATGAGAATCTGCATGATATTTGGGGCTGTGGTGTTTAGGGCACTCAGAACATGATCTGGCTGACCAAACATGAATGTTTATTGGAGCTGGAAATACCTCCAGCTGTCTTGAGATGTCCGCTTGGGGTTGGCACCGAGCTGAGGATATTTCATTTCTCATTTGGCCCTTGGGCTTTCAAGGCAACCTGAACACTGAGTACCTCTAGTTGAGGAATACCTTATCGATGAGCTGAGTTTCTGTGCTGTCCCTGACTAACTAATTTTTAATGACCACTGTTTGTGTCACTGTTCAGGTGACCTCGAGGAAAGAAAAAGCACATTGTAATGAGACCGAGTTATGCAGTGCTTAAATGCTACACGGAACTAGAGAAGGTGGTTGTTGCGGCACACCTTCTGGAACATAACCCCCAAAAGATTCTCTGAGTTTTGCTCATATAGTGAGATTTTGCTCTTGTTTTATAGTGAGAAATGAACAGTGTGTGCTTTTCAGGGACAATGAGTGCATAGGTCAGAGCAGGATTTGAATCGCAATCCTTTGAATGGAAGAGACGTTCTTTATCAACATCTGCAATGAATCTGGAAGCTGGTCACGGCTAACGTAAGTCAGCCTCTGAAACGATGACTCACAGCTGATTCGCCCCTACAAAATTGGGAGCTCCACCGCAAATCCGTCCCCAAGAGAAAGTTCACTGACCCCCTGGAAGACTCGTTACATAATGTTGCACACAACTAGACTCATTTGAAAACTGGAGCTGTGATTGTTGCAGCTCTTTAGCTAAGACATGAACTTCACGGAGGAAAATCTCACTTGTTGAAAAACAGCTGCACCCATTTTACATCCCCTGCTCCAGAAATACACTCCCCAGATTAAAAGAATTTGATTGAGGACTAAAAGAAACTGCTTTTGCCTTAATAACATCTATACTGGAGGAATTGTGTGGCTTGCAATAAGGATGGTCATGTTCCTCAGGCTTGGGTCATCGTTGGAGTGACTATGGAGGGAACTGAGCAACGGGGAAACATTAATCAGATTGGACATAAGGGAACCTTCTGATACAAACCGTGAAGTTATTTTCTGTTGTTTCCTTGTAGGCAAATAGTTGGATATAAACCACAGTGGCAGTTTCTGTACTGATATTAGTATTACTCTAATATCCAAGATAGTCCTTTAGTTCCTTGATAGATATTGATACTACATATCCCTTCGGAGTTTCTGTGTATAATCTGTCTTGCTTAGACTTGAAGGGTCAGTAGGCATTTTTCTGGGGATTTTATGATAGCATTATACATAATTGCTGGCGTTAAAACTGCAGAATGATTTATCTGTGAGAAAGTTCTCCCTTCATTCCTCCTCATAGAAACCAAACTTTCTCATTTTTGACTTCTAGGATCACAGTGACAGCGATGTGCAATATGGACTTCAGCCACTTCCCCCTGGACTCTCAGACGTGTTCTCTGGAGCTGGAAAGCTGTATGTTGTTTCTGAGTTTCTAGCTAGATGTGCTCCATGGCCGGAGGCACAAACATAGACTGGACAAGTTTCAGAATACAGTCTACTTCAGAGCTTGAAAAAACAGTTCATCAGCGTTACTCAGAGTCTTTCTATTGACTTACTGTGCT
The DNA here is from genome assembly GCF_000710305.1 of Buceros rhinoceros silvestris. Lineage (NCBI taxonomy): Eukaryota > Metazoa > Chordata > Aves > Bucerotiformes > Bucerotidae > Buceros > Buceros rhinoceros. Next base: position 51,328 of record NW_010420221.1, read on the forward strand.
GTATATCTAGCCCTTATGCTGCAAGACAGAGCAATTTGCAAAGGAAGCAGGAAGCAGCCTTGTATGAATTTTAGTAGATGGCACTTTAAAAAAAAACACCGGCAGAAATGTTCAGCATATGCTGGTTCTCAGCAGCTTGCTGAGAAATCTGGGAAGAAGTTTTGCTCTGTTCATTGCTTCTGATGGCGAGGTGGTGCTTTCAAGAGTCACAGTAAAAAATTGATTGTAATTGATTTTCTCTAAATTTCTTCACCCATATGGTTTATGTGTGATGTAATCCTGATCCTGCAAGCCTGGGCTCAGCTTCTTTGAGAAGGAGGTGTTCTGTGGAGAAAATGATGTGAACAGGAAGATTTTCAGGGCTGTTCTGTAAACTTTCTCCAGGGTGTGGCAAGCCTAACATCGAGTTGTTTTGAAGTCCTCCCGATATGTAACTGAAACTTTCACCTACAAACTACAGAATCGCAGGGTAATTTATGATGATCTTGAGGTCAGCTGCTCCAATACTGTGCTCAGAGCACGGAAAAATTTATACCGGATTGCTCAGGCCTGTGTCCAGTTGGTAAACTAGAACATCTCTAAGGCTCCACAACTTCGCTGTGCAACCTGTTCACATTGACAGCCCTCATCCTGAAAAAATTTCCTTTTACCTGCTTGGAAAACATCCTTTGCTGCAACTTACATCGCTTGCCTCTTGTCCTTTTGCAATGCAGCTTGGAGAACACTCTGAGACAAGCCTGCTGCCATCTCCTCTATGACACCCCGCAGGGCAGCAGTTGGACACCACCACAGACTGCTCTTCTTCCAGCTGAAGAAGGCCCAGGCCCAGCTCCCCCAGCCTTTTGTCTTATGCCATGTGCTCCAGCTCCCTGACCCTCTTGATAACCCTTTTTTCATTCCCCATTCCTACTACATAGCGTGCTAACTAATTCTTTAATTTTTTAATTTATAGTCTTCAAATATTTCTCGACTTTTCTTTTAAATCACACCTGTCACATTTGCTTTTATCATTCGAAGATAGTTGGAGGTATCTGTGTTTCCTTCTTCCTCTAAATTCAGGTGTTCTACCCACGACTATTTCCTGAGTTATTCTTATCAGTTAGCAAGACCTTGTCTATGATTTTTGATATGTGATGCTCAGAAAAGTACTGTTCTAGCTGTCATTTCCTCAGTGTAGAGTAAAAAGAGGATGTGTTTCCCTGAATCAGGATGACATAGCTTATTTTGTTGTTGTTTATGTCATGGTGTATCATATGGCAAGAACTTTTAAACTTGCTTTTGTAGTTTGTGGCATTATTCTTTTTCCCCTTCAAGATGAAGTCACATC
>NW_010420221.1:53114-66312 GCF_000710305.1 Buceros rhinoceros silvestris
CTGATGCTATATTGGAAAAATGGGAATGAATCTCTGAAAACCGATGAAAAGATTTCCTTGTCTCAGTTTTTGATACAAAAATTCCACACTACGTCGAGACTGGCTTTCTACAGTAGCACGGGTATTGGCCTTTTCTGGTTTAATGCTATTGCTAAACCTAATGCTGTGTTAGCTACTTGTGAGAGAGCCCTTGGGATTACATGTCACTGAAATGTAGTCTCCACGGTCTGGACAATACATGTTTTGAAAGACCAGTTTCTCTCTTCACTACCCTTTAGATTTGGTTTAGGGACTCTGGCAGTGCAGGGGGAACGGTTGGACTCAGCGATCTCAAAGATCTCTTCCAACCACATGATTCTGTGATGATCTTGACTCTCTGCCTACCATGCAGGCTGTACTCACTGATTCTGGCTTTGCTTCCCTCTCGAAGGTTGGTACAATCGTCTCTACATAAACTTCACTTTACGCCGACACATCTTCTTCTTCTTGCTCCAAACCTACTTCCCTGCCACCCTCATGGTCATGTTGTCCTGGGTGTCCTTCTGGATTGATCACCGAGCAGTTCCTGCCAGAGTCTCTTTGGGTGAGAACAACTGCAACAAGTCATGACTGCGTGAAAATCTGAATGTGAAAGTGCTGTCAGGAAAGGGAACTGTTTATTTGTATGTTTAAAGATACTGGGCAAGCAAATGTTCATTTTATCTAATGATGTATTTGATTAATAAGATGTAAAACTTGCAGTTTAAGTAAGTCCTTCATTGCTAAGCAGTCCTTCTGATCTGTATTCAGCTCAGGACAGAAAGGGTTGTGGGCAGAGAAAAGAGGTTTCGGTATTTATGAGTCAATAAATCAAGATTTTTACCTCTTGTCCAGTCCACGCATCGGTGAGGGTAGAATTTCACAGGAGTGAAGCTAAAGGCTTCTATTACAGTTTTCATGAGTGCTTTTCATGAGCAGGATCCTGCCATGTCCCAGCGGCCACAGCAGGTGTCTGGCCCGAAGTATGTGTCTCCCCAACCAGCCAGCACTTGGTGGTTTCCTCCAGGCTGCCTGGACAGCACCAGCGTGGCCCATCTTCGCAAAGCTGAGAAAGGCACCTGCTGACTTCAATGTCCCTCCATCTGGTGTGCCCCTGGGGACACTCAGGGCATCTCTGTAGCGTCAGGCCTCGGGCAACAGCGAGGCAGTGAACGGAGCATGGCTTTCCTCTCACATCTGCAGTGCGAGGGCGAGAGGCCACCAGCCCTGAGGTGAGCTGGAGGTTGGGTTTCTCCTCTCCCCAGGGTGCCTAACAGTGAGTGTCCAATGTTTCTGGGTTTCCCGCTCCCTCACTTGAGGGAGTGGGAAAGCGAAGAAGTTGCTGCTTGAAAATCCTGTGCACAGCAATCTGCTTCTCTGAACGTCTAAGACTCATCACGAAGAGCTTTTTCCGTGTCAGGATTGGAGGTAATTTGTTGAGCTGAGTGTAGAAAGAGCCAATTTGTTTATCACTCCATGCACAGGTTAGAGGAAGGAGATAACGTAATAGGAAAAATCTCTGAATGTTGAAATGTGAGGTTTCCAGTACTAAAAGCATGAAACTAGTACTGTAGCCCATAAGTTTCTCTCACTTAGAGAGCTTATGCACTGCAGCAAACCTATGAGAAGAGGCAGTCGAGCGTCTGCTCCACTGGAAGAAACACGTTTGGAGGATTTTATTGTATTATTTTGAAAAAATTAAATCCCGATGACAAGTGAACAACATAGCTGTGTTTACAGTGGTCACTGTTTTGAAGTGGCTGAAGTTGCTATGAATGCAATCCAAAGTATATATGATTTTGCAGTATTTTACCTAGATCAGTCTAACGTGATCAGCATTCACGTGTGTGTATATATATATACATATATAAACATAGATACATGCATGTATGTTTATAAACACATGCCCATGCACACATCTATATATATAATACAGCAGTCGTCGTTCAAAACTTTCTGCTTCCCAGAGCCTGAACATGAGACAAGTATTTCTAGAGCAAAACCACGTCTTTCTTTTTCAGCGTTTCATGCAAAACGTTGAATCATTTTTTGCATGTCCCTTTTAAGATCTAAGCACTGTGGTAAAACGCTAAAGGTTGAGGAGGGAGTTAAATGCTGTTTCTACCGAAACGGTGGCTGCTCCATTGCTTCTCAATACCAAACCCGTCTTGCACAAAGAAGTGCGGGCAGTGGGCAGTTGTTCTGCCTTGACAGGAGAGATGCTTACCGCAAATTTATTTCACATCTAACACCTTTTAGAGCATCATGTAGAGCATAGTTTATGTTTTTCTTGAGACAAGTCTTATGGACTGTATCAGTCAATAACATTTATTTCTCTTGATTCTTTCCAGGGATAACCACCGTGCTGACCATGTCTACGATCATCACCGGCGTGAATGCCTCCATGCCTCGTGTTTCCTACATCAAAGCCGTGGACATTTACCTGTGGGTCAGTTTTGTGTTTGTCTTCCTCTCGGTGCTGGAATACGCAGCAGTGAATTACCTGACTACGGTGCAAGAGCGGAAGGAGAGGAAACTGCAGAACAGCGTGAGTAAAAATTGTTTTTTCATTAGTTTATTCCTTTTTCCCCCTTACAGCTGATCTGATCTTTATATTGACTAGTTTATATCTAAAAATGGGAAAACACTGACATCCGTGTGCGTGTAACTGGATGTGTTTAGACTGCTGCACCTCTGGCTGAACTGCTAACACCAGACAAACAGGAATTGGTCTTCACAGAAACCTCAGAGAACAGGAAAGTGTGATCTGGACTGGGAAGGCTGCAATCTGGAACTGTGTGGGAATGAGAAGAGGGGAAAGTATCAAATCTGATACTTCCCTGCAGCTGCCACAATTGCTATACTTTTAAGCTAAAGATGTTATTTGGAGCAAATTCATTTCCTCCCTCTGCAGGCAGCTTTGCTCTGGCTTCAGTGGTTGTAATATTGGAGCTGTTCCCTGCTACCAAACACAAACAACAGTCATCCAGGTTTGTGCTGGTGCTTTTTAATATGCTATGAAAAATCATATCCTGCATCCTTGGAGATTTTCAAGACCTGACCAGACAGACCTGAGCAGCCTGTCCATGCTGTGAGGATGAGGAAGAGATAGGAATAGAGACCTCCTGAGGCCCTTTTTAACCTGAATTATCTTACAGACATGTGAGCCCTTCTTCTTTGTAATTAAGCAAACCACCATCACCTTTCGAATGATAAGGCTTGGCATCAAATTATTTCAGTCCCCACACACCCAGAACATCTCCATGTTTTACGGCTTCTTTCTTCCCATTAGAAACTCCCCACATCAGTTCACAGGTAACATTGGCCACCTACTGCCTTTGACTCCAGGAGAAATCTGTATCAGCCTTTCAGAAATGGCAATGCAGACATCATTTCTCATGTGATTGGACCATGACATTTCCCCCTCTGAACAATTCTGTTGTCTTTGCGTGTCCTCCTTTTCCCTTTGCCCTTCTTCCTACGACTTCCTTGAAGTACAGAATAGACCACCTATCAGCCCAGTACCTTTCCTAGTTGACATCTCATTAAAAAATCTAGTTAGATACGTTTTAAAAAGCAGTTGGAATAACTTTAGCAGACTCCTGAGATGAAATTTTACCAGCAGGTGAATTTTATCAGGGCCCAGCAGTTCTCTGAAAGACAAGGCAGAGATGGACTGTGCCTGTACAGAGAGTTAAGTGTGTCCCACTTGCTGCATGTGAGCAGTGGTCTGTGGCCTTTTAGCCAGCCCTGCTCAGACCTTCCCACGTCCAAAGAAGTTGGCATTTTGTCAGTACACAGGAAGTAACGAAATCATTCTTCCTAGGTTTGATTTGCCTAGAATATACCTATATTTTTTTAGAGGCAAACACCCCCCTCCTTTGTTCTTAACTGTATTGGGGGGCTGAAATGAACTTGAGAGGGTTTGTTACCGTTCTGCTAAGTTTTCAGGAACACTTTCTCACATCCAGTGGTGGCATTTATCACAAATCTGGCCTTTATTGAGTCTTGTGCGTTGAATTCTATAGTCAGCAAATGTCTTTTTAATAGAAAAGGTAAAATGTTTTATCCAGTTTTCGGCATGTGACAATATTAATCCTCAGTGGTGCTAATAGAAACAGAGATAATAAGCAGCATTATTTGAGGAGATGATTGCAGCAAAAGGTATGGGGGAGTGCTCTCGAAGAAGCGGAAGAGACATCTCTCACTCAAAATGTAGATCTTGTCAGCCAGCGCTGCTCCCCTATAAAAGACCCAAAAAATCCTAATACAAGTATGTTAGGCCGCCCAGAGAAGAGCTCTCTGTTGTGGCTGTGTTACGAAATAAAATGTGCCTGGGACCAAGGCTAATGGACATGGAGTAGCTAAAGCTAATCCTTCTTTCCCTCAGAATTAGAGTGGTTGCTGTGAACTGCCTGTGGCAAACGGTCCACAACCCATGCTTATTCCCAAACCGTATGTGGGAACTTTTTGGTGCTTGTTGGCCTAGACAAAATTCAGGCCAGAGACATTTCTGTGATGTCAGCTGAGTTCTCATGCCCAGGAAGGCTCTTTGACAGTGTTTAAGTTATTAGTGTAGACACAGACTAAAATTGCTGCAGGCTGAAATTACGTAGCGTAGTTCTGTATGCCTGTGTGAAGATGGGTGTAATTTAAGGCTCTGTCGAGGTGGGTTTCTAGGCTCCCTTGTCCATAGGTGTGACTGTCATCTCATTGCATTAAACCGTGGGAACTGCAATTTGACCTAGGGGTTAAGAGTAAATTTCTTTCTCTGCTGGGTCCTGCAGCAGTTATCTTATTGCAGTTATCTGCTTTTCCTCCCACCCACCCACCATCTCCTGGACCTGCCATCAGCTGACGATAAAGAGCCTGATATAATTCCTCCCTGTGGTTTTTTTTTATGTGGGATTGTTTCGTGGGTTTTTTAGGTACACGTGCTTGGTATAAAGTATGTCTTAAAACCCAACTGATACTAAGCTGTACCCAAGAAGTGCTCAAAATAATACTTGGAGTGATGGGTCTAACAAGTAGAGCAAATGGGCTAAAAAATTGTCATGTTTTCCTGCTTACAGTCTGCTGATACCAAATCATTTTGTTATGACTAGAACACAGAAGACAATTCTTAGGCTGATTTTCAGGTTTTCAGTAAGCAATGTGGTCTGTTGACTAAATAACTTGAAGCAAAAGCCTTGAGTGCAGAATTTTCCAGTGGCATCCTGAATATTAAATATTCAGGGATATATAATTATATATAGATATGTTCAGGATACGTGAATTTTTGCGTTTATGTATACTTAATTATTTTAACTGAATTTATCCTTGATAACAAGTGCTTGGAAAAACCGCGCATCAACGTTGGTGGAGAAGGAATTGGGGGCAAAGTCTTAACAGGTTAGGAAAGCCGTCTGGGGGGAATCAGAGGCAGGAACTCCTAGCAGAAAGGAGGTTTTGGAGTCCATTTTCTTTGCATACAAATACAAAATCCATATTGCTGGGACAGAAAACCTGCAAATTTTAAACAGTAGAAGACAGTATTTGCTACTCAAATTCCTACCTGTAGTCATTGGCTTTTTTCAGACTCGTGGGATGGATGCTGGTGCTGCTGAAGTCAAGGCAAGTTTCGACATTAACTTCAACAGAGCTGGGGTTTTACATCGGGCTTTTAACTGGTCCTCTCCTTGGTTTAAAATCAGATTTACAATGAAAACATGTTTATCTGTGGAACCAGAACTTGCCCCTCCTACTGCCCCCCCCCCTTTTTTTTTCCGTAGCATGTACTGGATAAGCCATTTCCACAGATAAAACTGCATCTTGTCCTTGAATATTTATAAACACAAAGACTGCAAAATAAGGGATTTCAAGACAGCAAGGCTGCACAGAACTAGCTAAGAAAACCTTCTGGTTAGTTCTTACGTCTGCTAAAGCATGTTTCCAATATTTTCTGAAGCTACTTGTTCAAGCAGTGTAGCTAAAACCATGTCTCTTCCTTTTGAAACAGGCACAAAAAAAAGTTACTATTTTGTTCAAAGAGAACTTTACAGTATTTCAACTAAAATTTCAAGCTCAACTGTTTACAAGCTGTCTGTTAGTAGAAAGGCATTTCTCTTGCTGATGTGTTCTTCCAGGGTTCAGCTCTATTTCTTTTTTATGTTCCTAGTTTCCGTGTACATGTGGAATACCTCATTCGAAAACTATGATGCTGGATGGAAACTACAGTGAATCTGATGCCAACAGCCTGGCAGGATATACAAGAAACCAGATGGTCCCAGAGGAAGAAAAGCAAGAAAAGGTGGTTGTGCATTTAGCTATGAGCAATGAACCTCATTCATCAAGGAAGAGAGGCCTGAAGGGCCACGTGGGGTTGCGCATCATCCAGAACAGTCATGCAATTGATAAATACTCAAGACTAATATTTCCAGGCACCTATATATTTTTTAATTTGATATATTGGTCTGTCTTTAGCTAAGCATGCTGACACAGCAGTGACTGAAGAAAAGACGTCTACAAAACTCTCTTTTGTGTGTTCTTTTTTAGTCTAATTTGGATGCAAAGCCAGAAAACCGATCATTTCATTGTTTCTTTGGAGGTTAAAGGGAAGGACACATCCTCCAGCCGGCAACTCCATGCACAGGCATCATGGAGGAACCTGCTGTGCTGGTTGCTTCCCACCTCACACCCCAGGTCCTGTTTGCTTTATGACACATGTCGTTTCTCATACTTGAAAACATGTTCTCAACATTCACCCAAAAGGTGCTGTATGTTCCTTTGGAGCCAGCTACACTGGCAGTGCCGGCTGTGCAGTGGACAAGCAGCGACAGCGCTCACAGGGGCTGTCAGGGATTAGACAAACGCAGCTTGCAAGTGGAGGTCTGAGCAGTGCACCTCCTGTGAAGGAACTGAACGAGGCCTTTCTTTTTCAAAATCTCTGCTTTTCAGCAAATTCTTTTATTTTTCTTTGGCATATGATCGTACTTCATTCCACCGGTTTATGAAGACAGCCTCCTTTTAGGGTCCAAATTCTACTTTCTCTGGATAGGACCTTCATCAATACCATGAGGACAGCTGACTGGCCAGGACCGAAAGGACTGGTTACAGAGTGCAGTGGTATGTTTGAGTCAGCGGTCATTTTTTTTTTTCCAGATTAAAAATAAGGAGTGATGAAGAAGCAGAGGAAAGAAACCCGGAGAACCACAGAAGATGGCTCCCAGGGTGCATGGGTAGTGAAAACAGGGGGGTTTAGGCATGTGTTCTCTAAATAAGCGGAGCACAGCACCAGTTATGCGCTACATGATGTGTAGCACCTGCCCTCTGAAATGAGAGGGGCTGTGGATGTGTAGTCAGCACATGGTGAACAGCCAGTGACTCTGGGACCATCACTTTCTCTCTCCAGAAGCAGAAAACAGTGTTGAGGGCAGCCCTGGTGGCTTTCAAGGATTTTCCTCACCCCTGTGAGGAAAGTGCAGCCCACAGAGAAACTGCGTATCCGGATGTGCCTCTCCCAATTGACACACTGTCCTTCTGCTGAGGCTTCTTGGATCAAGAGGGAGAGCTGTCCACCAGAAACTCTCTCTGCAGAAACATAGGCACATCTGAGATTAAACGGCAGAGAACAATACTGTGCGATTCAATGGAACCCTGTCTGTCCTTTGGCTCCAAGGTCAATATAAGTCCTTTGAAGCTGCTGGAAAGCACCATAACAAGCTTCTGTGCTTGGCACTTCATTTTTCAGCCTCTGGTATGTCCCTTTCCTTTGCTAAAAACGCTGATTGCAAAACCCAAATGTAGAAACATGATAGCAACGAAACGATGGTGTCCAGGTTTGTGTGCTCCTTACTTTCAGAAGACACCTTGGCTTTTTGGCTGTAGTGGAGATAATGTTCGTCAGAACATTTGGTTACCGAACTGAAACTCAGCAAAGTGGGCAGAATCTGCAGCCTGAAGACCCAGGACTGAGGTTAGAAGCTGACTCAATGACAAGATTAAGTTATACCTCTGACTGGGGTTGGGCCATGAAGATTCAGATAAATCACACGAACAAAGAAAAAGCAAACAAAAATACTAATAAAACCATAAAAAATTGTTAGCGTGTGAAATTTTCTGATTACTGTAGCAGTTATTCTGCCAAGGGATGTAGAATATGGCAGGGAAGCATCAACGCCAGGCTGTCAACAATACCTTGTGCCTCAAATGTTGCTGCCTAAGTCACACTGATGGTTGCTGGGATTTGCTGGAAACAAAATTGATGAGAGAAATTAAAATTAACAACTGTGTTCCCCTTTCATCAGGCATGTTAATAGCTGACGTGAATGAAGTTCTGTCTGGTCATAAAAGTAAGAAAATACAGTCCTGAAATCACTGGCAAGAAGAGGAGCCGTGGAAGGGCATCTGAAAGGAAAGATAGCCCTGTATCTCAGTCAGCCACTTCTCTCCTGAGCCACCAGGTCGGTGCATTTACACACAGGAGCAGGTGCGTTTACCACCAGGTCAGTGCATTTACTTCTTGGAGCTGAAACCTGGATACATCTTACACTGACAGGCGGAGATCACTACAATAAAGGAGAAAAAAATATCCATAGCCCACTCATCTTTTGAGAGGTTAAATCCTGGACACAATGGTGTGCGTTCTTCAGCACCGGCAGTTCTGAGTGTAAAACAGGAACCACTGCTGCGGCTGGCAGCAGGATAGCACAGCGAAGGGAGTCTTACCCGGGCAAGGCTGCAGAGCTGCGCCGCAGAGTCACCGCTGTGGAGAGTGAGAAGCTCGGCTTCTGTGCCCCTTCTTTTGCCAGTTTTCTGCATTACCCATAGCAGGTGCCATTTCACCTCTCAGTGCCTCGCCTCCTCCATCTGGAAAGTGGGGGACAAGAACATTTTTACCTACCTCATGAGGTGCCGAGGGGCTTAACTTGCTTAACTAGCATGTGGGGGGGGCATGGTTATGATTTCTGAGCAGGTCACCCAGTGGGAATCTTAGTTACCAGTGAGTTCTTCAAAGGTGTCCCTGAATCAGTCCAGCTGGAAGAAAGCGAGTATCTTCCCTGCCTTACAGTGATATTAATCCAGATAACTCCCCAGCATTTCAGTGATATTAATCCAGAGATAAATGTAGCCCAACAGTCAAGAAGTGAGCCCTGACAACGAATATTGCCTCCCGACATTAAAAAAAAAAAGAGTCCTAGTGGTTTGCATTGCCAGTTGTTTTTGTTGCATCTCTTGTTCCCCTCGAAGTGAAGTGGCAACAAAGGCAGTCCTTCAGACCCTCTTGTCTTTGTACTAGTGCTGCCTATAGTTTAAGTGCAAGCCAATAAACATCTCTGGGAGAGGCTACCTTGCTGTAATGTTATACGCATGTGCACATAACTGGAGATTGGAGATTGATGTCTGTTTCTACCAGACACAATCATACAGCCTATGAAACCACCAAGGAAGGTATTTTTCCATTAAAGGAAAAAAAAAAAGAGATCTTTATTTTAGGCATCACTTACACTCATAGTTCATGAAAACAATAGATGAAAAGCACAGATGCAAATAAAACCAAGACACCTCCTTTAGGCAGCATGTGAATTGTACTTTTCTGCTTATTAGAGGATAGTGGCTAGGCATGAAGCTAGAACAAATACTTGAAGTATGGTATTCAAATGTATGTCACCCTTCATCTGTCCTGGAATACAAGAAACTCCATGAGCACCATCTAACTTGCAGTTGCAAGACCAACCAATGTTTTGAGAAATAGTGCCTGATGCCAGGCTCTGAATGTTGTTTGATGAAAGTTCTGTGAGCATCTAGACCATTAATCTGCTGAAGGACAGGATTTTCAGAAGTGCACGTGGGATGTGGGCGAACGAAGCCCTCTGATCGATACACCTTCTCTGTCCAATTGCAAAGAGAGAAGACGTCAGCCCTACTCACCCAGCGTCTGGCGCCATTGTACTTTTACTTCTTACTTCTAACCAAATCACGTCTCGAAGAAACCAAGTCTCTCTATAGAAACATATACATATGTATATGCGAGTAGCATGTAGCAAAGGAAGACACTGGGACCTGTACCTATGTTAAATGGCGTACATATGTAAATTGTAATATACGGTATGTAAATTACCATTTAGTATGCCCAGAAAACTTACTATGTTGAACTGAAAAACAAGGGCCAAGAAATGACGTATAAGCAAAAATCAAGAATTCTCTCATATTTTCCTCCTGAAAAAGGAAGTGTTGACAAGTTGGCAAGAAAGGCTGATGCTAACCTTCTTGTACAATGGGTACAATCCACTGTACTGGTTGCTGTAATCAAACCTGGTAATAAAATAACAGCTGGGAAGGGTGGAAAAGGGTCCATTTCATGGTGGGAACTTCAAAATGGGATTTTGCTGTTCAGAGATCTGTTACCTGTGAGCCAACGCCCAGGGGTAAATGATTTGAATAAACACCTCATTTGTAGTTGATTTTAAATACAAAGCATCTCAAAAAGTGGAAGAAATGTAGTGGAAGCCTGCAAGTGCTTTGAAGTACACAAAGCTCCTTGGGAAAACGGCGCCGTTAATTACAGCTATAGGGTACAGAGACCTTTTGTGAAAACTGCAGCCCACAACTGAAGAAATGTTGATAATTACCTTGCATTTAAGGGCACATTTTCAGAAGCCCAAATGGCAGGTATATATCTCAGTCTCCATTTGACTATAAGTGAGAACTTGTCATTTAATCCCTCCTTTGTGCCTTTGAAAAGATTGTCTCTACACTTATCACGGGAGGATAAAACCTCTCTGAGGTGCTGGCTGCCCAGTCTCAGCTATTATCCCTGATGCAGACAACGGAACTGAAGCAAATACGCACGAGGGAGGCTGATGCCCAGGCCACCGAATAGTGACGATTGTCAAATTTCCACAATGGAGAGATTATAGCAACGTACAGTCTAAGTGAGATGCTGCCCTGCTGAGATTTAAAGAACAGAAAAATGTATTTAAAAAACAGCAAGACTTTAGCACTATTAAAATGAAAATGTAATCCATTCTCACACTAAGCTGATTAATTCCTTTGCACAAATTACATTTGAAATAATGTATCAGGGTCATTACTTTCCTGGTTAGAGGAACTGCCATTTCAGATGAAGCAAGAAGGGTGGGGAGGGAAACGATACACGAGCAGGGGGCAAGGTACCGCTCCTGGCATCCGGCTCTTGAGGTAGGGCAGAGGTGACCCCAGGCTGAGCAGAACCCGTTGCAGAGGCAAAGATTGGAGGACTCAAGTTTTTCGGAGGCACTTGGTGCCTGGGCATCACACATCGCCACGTGGCACCCTTTGATCTGGGCAAGAAAGAGCTGTCTTCTGCTGGGAGCTAGGCGTAGGCTGGCTGTGGGCTGGGGTCTCAGGCAGGGGGACCTTGGAAGACAAGCAATGTTTACACCTACAGTTGCCCACAAAATTTTCTCTAAATGAATTGTGTCTCATGCCATGACTTTTGATGCGAGCCTGCATTGCACCCGTAAAAGAAGCCCCGCAAACCAGGACAGCTCGGCTTTGCCCGCTCCTCAGAGCAAGCAGCAAAGCTCCCCGTGGATAATTTAAGATTGATTTTTAAGATTTCCTACTTTTGAAAAACCACACATGGCTCATCTTGGACAGTTGTCCAAACTGAACTTCTCCAACAAGTCTTTTAGGGGACTGAGATTGTGGGTATGTGCACTTGCAGCCATAGAAATTAGCTTAGGAAAAGTGCCTGGCAACTCCATCTGTGCCAAAAGCATATAAACGATGCGGAAAAAAAAATATTTTACTGCTCCACTTGTCATGCAGATTTATAGAAGAAAATTGTGTGTTTAGCTTAGAGGGAATTTGAGATGGGAAATGAAAGGACAAGTTAATTGTAACGACAGTTTGAATTACTTGAACAAATATATTTTGGGAAATGGGACAGAACATTAGAGCTGTAAAACTCTCCTGCCTCCTGGCTCTTTTCATTTTATGTGGATTTTTGTTAGGGTCCAAATTAATTTCAACCATGAAATTTTAAACCTTTCTTACTAAGGTGCATAATAACCACATTTTTATAGGTACAGCTGGGAGGAGACCTTCAGTGCCGTGCACAGACTGTAATTGCAGCAGCTTCCAAGTAAAAATACTTTCTCCGTCTAGCGTTTCAGGAGAGCTGCCATTCTACAAAATGGGCAAGGCAGAGCTACTCAGCCGTTAGGCAGGGAGGCGAGACACTCTCCAAGGAGCTAGTCAAGAGAAGGACCGTATCATTGGCACCAGATAGCAGCTTCAGCATCTGCTGCGTATTGCTGGGTGCTGCAGTGCGGTGCTGAGGAGGACTGCATGGGGAGGAAAGGAAGCTCCTGTTCGGGCCAGACCTGCAGACAGTAACCGTCTCAGATGGTCACCACCAGCCGTGACGGTGGCACAGATGCAAACTGCCACTCTGGGGAAGGTAAAAAAGGATGTTTCCTCAAGGCTTGGTCCCACCTGCTGTGCCTCCATGAGACCCTTTCTTTGCAGGGTCAGCATCCACCTGCCCCAAATGGCTCTGATCTGTTCCCAGGACAGTGCACTGAAGGAAAAGTTTCTCTTCCCTGGAGGCTGGGGTGGAGGGCTCTCCATGTGTGTTTTGTCCATGAGGGAGAGCAGTGCCCTGGACAGCAGATGTAGTACCTGTTTGCAGGATTTTGCTGCCAGATTCCTGCCATGTGAGGCCTCCCTTTGCTTCCGGTGGTGGCCCAGGAGAGGAGAAGGAGGAGCCCTTGCTTCCAAAGAGCTGATTCTTTTGGAGAGGGGCTGGTGAACAGTACAGAAAGCAGAGGAAAGGATCAAAATGGGAGACCCTGCTGACTACTGGGGTTCATATAGATCTGCCCCAGGCTCTCAGGCACTCTCTGCCCTAAACGACAGACATGAAAACAGTGCAACTCAATTTTGAACAGAGCTGCTAAACGAAAATTGTACTTGCTGAGCTGCCCAGAGCCCTTGCTGTCACTCACACAGAGTAAGGCCGGGGTGGGAGCTCCGTGGGTGTCATTCTTTACCTCACTAACACATAGAGGAACGCTATGTAGTGCCCAGCAGTGATGCTACCCAGGATTGATGCTGCCCATCAGCTTGGCCTTCCTCAAGATCAGCCTCCCACAGAAGGGGTCTCCCCACTCCTGCCCACCCTCGTGCAGCCCTAGCCATGTGGTGCTTAGCAGGA